>NC_088928.1:6920000-6962500 GCF_038396675.1 Hydra vulgaris | reverse complement strand
ATTATCGAGTTGGACCGCCTTTAGCTTTTATGACTTATGCAAGTTGACATGGCCTCGATTCAACTAATTTCTTTGTTGTATCTGAGTCAACATCAGACTAAGCTTCTTGAAGCATGATCTTTAGCTCTTCTTTTCTTTTTAGACATAGTGTGCCACATTTTTTATCCAGATCAGCCCAAGATGTTCAATTGGATTAAGATCTGGACTTTGTGCTGGCAACTCAATTTGCCTTTGGATAAAAAACTATTTTGCTTTCTTTGATGTATGTTTAGGTTCATTGTCTTGTTGGAAAAAGTTTTCCTAATCGCAGTTTTTTAGTTAAAACCAGAAGATTTTTATTGAGAATGTTAACATAAACTTCAGATTCCATAATTCCATCAATAAACTCAGTTTTCCTGTTTCGTTCCTAGCCATCAATCCCCATACCATAACATTGCCTCCACTAAATTTTACTGTGCCATGAATACAACTGAGTGTAAATGCTTCACCTTTTTTTCTCCATACTTTTTGAGCTCTATCGGACTTCACAAGAATAAATTTTGACTTGTCCGTCCAGAAAACTTTCCTCCAGAATTATACCAGCATATTTAGATAATTTTTAGCAAATTCAAGTCTTCGTTTTTGATGGATTTTTGAAAGGAATGGTTTCTTGCGTGGAACTCTTGCTTTGAATCCACTTTGTTTCAATCGATTTCAACTAGTACATGAGCTCACTTGTAACCCAAAATCTTTCTCAAGGAGGCTTGACACTTTTGGTGTTAAAAATTTTTGGTGTTTTTTTGGTTTTTTTGCATCATCTTGACAATTTGTCAATCTATTCTTGATGTTGTTTTACGCTTAGCTCTGGATCTTAGCTGATTTTGCACATATCCAAACATATTATACTTTTTAAGTGGTTCCTAATGCCATTCCAGTCGCTTTATTTATTGACCTAAATGTTTTACCTTGCTTGAACAAGTCAATAACCAAATTGCGCTGATTTGGGACCATTCCTTGATTCCATTCTTTGAACTCCCATACTTAATGATATCAGTGGTAAATCAAATGAGTTTAAAAAAATATCAGTCAATTATTAAAAAATACTCGTTGTAAAACAACAATATTTCTAAAACTTTTGATTTAAAAACTTTTTTTAATAATCAATTTCAAAGCTTCGTTTACAAAACTTCAGACAATTATTTTTCGTTGAAGTTTTAACACTCCTTCAAGAATTGTTAAATTTCAGCAATGCTAGTTAATTACTTTTGATTAATTTTTTGCTATATAAAATCGTGATTAAATTTGCTTTTAGAATAATTATAAAAGTATTTGTCAAAAACATGTGTTTTTCTGAAACAACCTGACAAAGTTTATTATCACAATAAAATGTTTTATTCGGATACTTATTTCTCTGACTGTACTTACATTTAAAAGTAATTCACTTTTTTTTACATAAATGATGTGGTAGTGGTGTAGTGGTAGAGCCCTCGCTTCATAGGCAAGAAGTTCTGAGTTCGATCCCCACCACGTCCCTAGTAGTGCCGCGCTCAACTTATTTCTCCGCGCAGCGGCCTTGTTCGTCAAGGTTTGTGTTTTGGAGATATAGAGTTGAGAGAGGGTTATAACCACAATTAAGTAGCCTCCTTGTCTGTAGTGGTCTTCATGGCCTTGAGGAGATGAATTAAAAAAAAAATTATATAATGTGTAAAACTGAATTACTTAAGTTAAGTTTTTTAAATGAGTAACTGTTACTTAAAAAAGTAATTTACTTTTACAAGTAAAAGTTATTTGCATTTTTACTTTTACTTGTAAATGGTAAGTCGTGTAAAGTAAATTGCTTTGAAAAATAATTTTGGTTATAATTATGTAAAAAATTTACATCAAAACATAATTTACTTTTTAAATGTAAAAAAAGTTATTTATAAAGTAAACTTATGTAAATATAATATTTAAAAAACACAACACTTACTTTTCAAAGTAAAATTAAACTGCATCATAACAACAAATTACTTTTATGTGTAAAAGTAACTAATTATCAAAAACAGCTTACATAAAAGTAATTTGAAAAAAATTGTTATTTACAATTACAAATAAAAGTAATTTTTTTCTTTAAAATTTTATACTTTACTTTGTAAAGTAAAATGTAAGTTTTATTATTTACTTTCTCAAAGAAAAGTCATTTCATGTTGATTTAACATAAGTTTTGAGATAGGCAGCGTATTCAAATCCATTTCCTGTTTGAGGGCACTTCTGGGTAATACTTCAGGTAATACTGTATGTGGACAGTGTTTGTGGTGGGGCATTGGGAAAGGATTTTTTTTCATGTATATCATAAAGGGTGTTCTATTATAAATAGGGGGAAATATAGTCAACATGCTGGTATACCAGTAGTGTAGAGACGGGCTCCCTGCCACATGAGTACTCATAGGGGCTGCTAAATAATTATTGATTTTTTATTTCTTCTTTTTTTGTTGAGCA
Organism: Hydra vulgaris; assembly: GCF_038396675.1. Taxonomy (NCBI): domain Eukaryota; kingdom Metazoa; phylum Cnidaria; class Hydrozoa; order Anthoathecata; family Hydridae; genus Hydra; species Hydra vulgaris. Next base: position 6,960,043 of record NC_088928.1, on the reverse strand, counting down.
GAAATAGGTTAGTGGCCATAATGTAACTATGACGGTAGAGGGGAGAAGGAGGGATAATTTCAAAGCTATGGGTAATTCATGCATGTGTAAACCTTGACTAAGTCACTGTTCGTTGGAGTGTGATTTTTCTCCAGTTTTTTTTCTTTGTATTTGCCTTTTCAACCAAGTATTCTGTTATGGTAATTTGACGCAATATAACATTTTTGGTATTCGCAAGGACATCGACTGCTAAAGCAGTTTTCAAAAAATTTAAAGTCATTAAAACTACCTGATATAATTTATATGATTAAAGGAGTGTTTATCAGATATAATCTTTTATTGCGTTTTATAATACATAATCTATTTGAAAAAAGATGATAAGGAAAGCTGTTCAATCTTCTACTATAGGTTGTGGGCACCCTAATAACCTCCTTTTTGTTGCGTTGGAGTCCAACCCGCACAAGGGTGATTAGAAAAATAAAATCTTTTCTAATTAAAATAGTGCTTTAGAATAAACTTATAATTTTTTTCAAACGTTAGTTTGACTTCACAAGTTGTTTGTCGGCTATCAGTTGTCCCAGAACCTCGTGAGTGATTTTTCACTACCTTCTAGACTAGCTAGAGCTCTGAAACTTCCAGCATTTGTGTAAATATAACAAATGTACATGTTAAAATTGTTTTCAGAGCCAACTGGATAACTCCACTTTTTTGAATCTCTTTTTTTTTTTTTTTGATTTTACTTTATCTTTCAGACTTTACTTTGATTTTACTTTATCTTGACAGGATTTATGTAGTCCCGATAAACATTTATGTTAAATGTGTTTCCTGGGCAAGGAGGGTTGTACCCTTATTTTTTTTCTCTAGTATTTTGTTTTTCTTTAAAGTTGGGGTTTATAACTTTTTAGAAAGCAAGATTTTTAAAGCTTTGAAAAGGCATTTTTTTGATTTATTTGTTTAAGTATTAACTTTTTTGTAGGGAGGAAATAGGTTAGTGGCCCTGATAAAAATTTACCTTAAAGGAGCCGGGTATGTTTGTAGCTAGGCTGCTGCTTTTCACTTCTCTTATTTAGCGTGGTCGTTGTCAGAACCGTCCCGAAGAGGTCTCACATGGGGTGGGGGTGGGATGTGACTTTAGTTTTTTTTAGCCCACTAGTGACCACAAAAAAAAAAGGGGTCCTCGATATTTGACATTTACCAACTATACTTCAAAACTTGCCAACTAAAATGCTAAATGTACCAACTCAAATGCATATAACAGCTTTGAGTGAGAGGGGGGGTGACAACCCCTACACTTTCTGTTCAGTACAGCCCTCGTCGGTCCTGGTTGTAACAACCACTCTAACAGAAATGAAAATTATTATTTTTTGTTTTTTTATTAATAGCTATTCATAAAACTGTTGTCTGAATTTAACTAATTTCAATTAGTCTATTCCAGACAACAATTATTCCAGTTAGTCATTTCCAGAAAAGAATTTTCATTTTGGTAAGATTGGTTTTTAACAACAACCACACTGAATGAAAGAAGCCAAAATACAAAACTTGGAATAAAATTGCAAAATGAAGAGCCATTTCCAAAGCAAGAACAATAAATCAGACAGTCTTTTAAAAAATACTTTTAACTAACTGATGTAAATAACATCAAGATTAATTATTAATTGTTGCCTGGAATAGACTATGACCATATAAATTTCCAAAAACTTGAAGTAAAAAAAAAATTTAAAGTAAAAACAAAATAAAAAAGTAACAAAAGTCGCAACATTTAAACAACCAGATTCCAATCACATATTTAAAATCAGGCCCATAGCAAGCTTTTTGTCTTTGTTTGAGAATTTAACTTTATGTAACAAAATAGAGCAAACTCCAAACATTTATATATTTATGTTTATGTAAAGCTTTTTAAAATTATTGCAATAATTGGAGTTTGTTAACAATAAACCCCTAAAATGTTAACTTCACTTTCATGCCATTAGTGTGAGAGCAATGAGTTTATAACATTTATATATACATTTTTTTTAACATTTTAAACTACAGTGCTGGCCAAAAAGATCCGACCACTAAGGTTTTTAGACAGAAATACAATACCACTTCAATTTAATGATAATATCATTGAATTAAACGCAACAAACAACATTCACATAAGTCAATGACACACTTTTGAAGAAACCAACAAGTAGTTCATATCAGAAAAGAGTTTCTAGTACCTCGAATGTTTTCCTCCGGCTTTGAGGACAGCTTCTATTCTTCGAGGCATAGAGGCAACAAGAGAGTCACAGTAATCAGGCACTATTTTTTGGGACCACGCCTCCATTATAGCCTCCTTCAAAGTTGTCGCCGACATCGAGTTTGCTTTTGCCACTTCTGCTTTCAATTTTACCCAGCAATTTTCAATCAGGTTTAAATCCAGTGACAAGCCAGGCCACAGAGCAAGAACATTGATGGAATTCTCTTGAAACCATGTCTTGACGATCTTTGTCTGATGACATGGCACGCCGTCATGCATAAAGATATCACAGTTGTGAGTTCTGAGCCAAATAGGAACATTTTCCTTTATTATTTGCAAATAAAAAACAGCTTTGATAGTTTCACCTGGCGGCATGAGATGGATTCCCGCTCGACCTCTAGCAGTTATTGCTCCCCAAATCACAATTGCAGGGCAATGTTTTACTGCTGGAGCAACATAGCGGGCATTGAAGCGTGTGTTTGGTGGTCGTCGAATATTCACTTTATGCGTAGCAAATTGTTTAACCTACGTCTTAATTGTTTAACGATTATATATATATCTTAATTGTTTAACGATCTTATAATTGTTTAACGATTCGTCTGAGAACATGACACTTCGCCACATTGCCATGGTCCAATTTTGATGTGCTTTACAAAATTTGAGGTGGTCACGAATATTTTTCTGAGATAGTCGTGGTTTTAATGCAGCACGATAGGATCGAAGACTGAAATTGTCCACAAGACATCGCCGAATGGTGCGAGAGCTCACATTCACATCAGGAGGCAGTTCATTGAGAATTTATGAAAATGATGCCAGTGGATCCTTCGTGGCTGCACGGCGGATCATAGTGTCTCTTTTTGATGTGGTACATCTCGGTCAGCCACTGGATCTTCCTGCAGCGCTGGTGCTTGTTGACTTGATGTGCTGAATGACGTCGTGAATAGTTGTCTTGGGCATTTGTAAACGTTCAGACTTCTCATCTTCTATCAAAAGTTGTATTTTAGCACGTTTTCCAGGTGATGTTGTCGCCATAGTCAAATGCAAATAATAATTCACAGCCACGCGTGCGATAGTATATATAACAATGGTACAACTGTTTTGATTGGCTGATAGCTAGCCAATCACGCATGCAATGCGTGATGGTGAAATTCGAAAGAAAGCGTCTACACTACAATGTACATACTGTATGCAAAGATAAACAATGTGTGGTCTGATCTTTTTGGCCAGCACTGTAAATTTAAGTTTATTAACAAGTCTCTAATGTCATGCAATTATCTCTTAGTGTTCAAAAACACTAAGAGATAATTTGCCTTGACCATATAAATTTTTAGCAACCTCCCAATTATTTAGGGGATTTAAAATATTGTCTTTGATTAAATCAAAAGTTTGTCTGACAATCAAATTCTGTTTCTCTTTTAAAAGTTCTGGGCGAAATTTAATTAACTCTTTTTTCGTGATAAGTAATCAAATGACGCGAACTTAAATTTGTCAAAGAATAACGAAGAAAGTTAAGTTTTTATAAGTGACTTTAGTCTACAAGATCATTTGTATTTTTCAAACAATATTATGTTGTTCAAATTATTCTTATTTCTATTACTATTAATTTGATAATTAACAAATTTTTTTTTCAAATTTAATTTCCTCGTTGATTATTGTTTTTTTTTATAACATAAAGACATTCTTTAATGCAATGAATGATTTTTAATTTTTATAAGTTTTTATTTTTCTAAATTTGCTGTTACAAATTAATATTTTCTTTTGTAAAATATACAAATGGCGGGGCAAGAAGAAGACAAAAATAGTCTTATTGCAAGCCCCTAAATATTCAGATAGTAAAATATTTAAAAACTTGTCATTAAAAATTGATGATCATGTGTTTTTCTGAAGTTTGAGTTTAATAAGTTTATTTTAGTTGACAATTATAGTTTTGTATTTTTTGGGAAAACACCTAAAAAATTAATATATATGTTAGCTGAAATACCAAATTCTCCTGTTTTAGTATGTTATTTTAGAAAAAGAGAAATATTTTTCTAAAATAACATACTAAAACAGAAGAAATAATGTATAAATAACAGAAATTTTGAATAACTTTATTTTTTTAACATATTAATAAAATGGTTTAAAAATATATTATCCATGAAAATATAAATTAAATAAAAATACAAGATTTAATTTTTTGATTGAATTGAAAAAATTGATTTAGATACAAGTATTGCGTGGTATTATACCATGTTAAAAGCAATGTAAAAAAGTTTCATAATTTGAAAATGTGGCGATTCCTTTTATTACCATACTGACTAGAATTACTTAATCAACAGCATTTTTAACTAGTAGTATTATTAATAGTTACGTACAAATGAGGTCTTTTAATGTGTTGCTAAAAACTATATTAAACTCATTTAATGACTTTATGGTAACCAATAATATAATGATGTCTACTTGCATAAATTTTGAGATGTAATAGGCCTAATGAACAAAAAAAGCAATTGCTTTTAATCAGTGATTGGTCAGCTTTTTCAAAATTTCAGCAATTTTGCTTAATTTTTTATTCACGTAAAGCTGAGCAATTACTAAGTAAATTGCTTAACTTTACGTGAATAAAAATTATGCAAAACTACTGAAATTTTTATTCACGTAAAATTGACCAATTTCTGAGTAAAAGAGATTGCTTTTTTTTTATTCACCCGGCCTATTATTAATATAATTATGAAAAACTAATGATTTTGGTTAATGAATATACTTTTGGTAAATAAATAGATTTTTGGTAAATAAATATACTTTTGGTAAATAAATATACTTTTGGTAAATAAAATATACTTAAGTGTCAAACTTAAGTATGTTCTTGTTTATACCACATTAGAATGTTTAGGAAAATGTTGAAACAACCACCTTATTTACACCATTTGGTTTGGGTGTAAACTTTTTTAATCTTTTTAATATTTGGTTTGGGTGTAAACTTTTAAGGGATGGTAATGCAAAGAATAAAAGTGAAAAAGTTTTAAGAGATGATAGAAAAGAACTAGCTGAGCTAGTTCTTTTCTATCGTCTTTGAGCTTATTTGTCTTCTAAAAATGTAAAAATTAGGAAACCAGGAGCTGTCCGCCATGCAAAGTTCCTCGGAAAAACCATATGCTATCTCAAATTGCAATTTCTTTCTAATCAAATTAGATTTGTTCAGGAAGATAAACTACTTTTAGAAGAAATAAATATCATGGCAGAATTCATAGCATGTTTTTATGCAAAATGGTATTTGCAATCTAATAAGGCTATCAAAGCACCATATCTAGATATTTTATCAATACATAAAATGCATCTATTCAAAGAGGTTTGTGCCAAACCAGACGCAGTTAAAGCAGTACTGAAATCATTTTACAAATATTCCTGGTATCTAGATTCTACAATTGTACCTCTTTCTTTATTGGATAAAGATGTTTCTAACTAAGAAAAAAGTAAGATTGCCTCTTCTATGCTTCAATATTACATGCCAAATTCTGACTATTTTAAAATTGACAACAGATCGCCTCAGGAAAACAAGATTAGGATTGAAAAGAGAGTTTACAATGGTCCCCAAATTTATCATTACTAGTTGATCAATTCTCCTGTTTGATGTTTGATAGAATTGGGTTGTATAAACAAAGGATTAGAGACTGGTTTACCCTCCCACCTCAGTATTGGTGCACACAATCAAGTTTTAGAATCTTTAAAGATTTTGCTAAATCTCTAGTTTTTGTAAGTCTTGCTGAAAAAGCAGTAGGAATGATGCAACAGTTTGTTCACAGATATAATAAAGAAGAAATTCAGAACTGACTACTTACTGTTGATTAATTTTGCTACAAAAAGGCCGGGGGAAAAATCATCAAATTTGCGATTTTTAACACTATTTAACACAATAAAACAGCAAAAGTTGGCATATTCTGCCTTAACTACCTTCTTTTTTGAATATATACATCAGTACCTAATATAAAAAATAATACATAAATGTAAAAAAAATCAGTTCAAAATTTTAATAGTATTACCTCCCCATGCCTGTCAAGTATAGTCATTTTTAGATCATTTTTTTTTAATTAAAAGGGGTCTGGGGAGGCACAATAGTGGTCCAATCAGGCTAATTTTTCTCAAAGTTAATTTTAACACCAATGTCCCACATTGAGGGATGGTAAATGTTGCTTACACTGGCCTTGCTGTAGTAAGACTACTGATACTACATGCAGATAAAGATATTTGCATAAATAGTACTAAATTTTTCATGCCCATAAAATACCGTAGTTCTTAAAACCAGTGTCAGATTAAGACTTGCAGGGTCTGGGGATACTTTTGGGCAGGTGGTTTTTTTTCTTATTAAAGTGACAAAAAAAACCTTATATAAATAAAGCATTCTCTTAAAAATTTCGGAGCTCCTAAATCTTCAGGACATGGGGTTCTAGTCCCCATAATCTAGGACTGGTTTAAACTTTCCCTCCTAAGTTTTTAAATAATAAAAACTTTTAACCAAAAAACCTGTTAAAAGAACTAACAATTATGCCAATTATGCCTTTCAATTAGTCTACCCTTTCCAAGTCTCCCATGGGTATATGCGCTTTCTCACTGCTATGTTTCATCTTTGTCTGAATTCTTACTTTTTTGCATTACTGTTGTACAAGATCCTCTTAAAGTTGTTGTAGAATATAATTAAATTTTCTTACTTATTTTATATAGATTACTTTTAATTTACTTTGCAAATTATATAAAATGTAAGCTTATGCAATTTAAATTTTTCAATCCTAGTAGTGATTTTTAAAACTTTGTCAGTTCCTTTACCAGATATCTCCAAGCAGCATGCACATATTGTTTTAATATTCTGCCACTTCTCACAGAACTGATTTTTAAAAATACTATTAAATTTTTTAAGATATAAAAATTTTTAGACAAAACAAAATTTTTTCAAAAGGTTATTAATAATTTAAAGCTAAAAAAAATAATCATTTATTAGCTTTTATTAAAAGCAAAATTTTATCTAATCTGATAAAATATCTCTCTCTTTGTATTTGTCAAGTTTTGAATTTAATATGGATAACTTGACTACTTTCTACAAATGCAAAAATCTTCCAGCAAAAGTTAAAAAACCTAATTTCAGCCATCTCGGCAAAAATTTTCCACTTACGGTATTGCGTATATGATGTCACTTTTATTTAGATATTGAAAGCAATATGTCAGGAATTTTTATGCTTCATAGTTAGTTTTGATTTTCAAAATCAATAATAATTTTCAAAACCTAATAATAATAGCCAGCAAAAAAATTTTGGACCAAAATTTACCTTTAGGGTCTCAGGGGAACACTGTATCATTGTTGATTGCAAATAATTTTTGATAGTCTTTAGTCTACTGAAACATTTCTCATCATTAGCACATAAAACAAGAAGATTCAAGTAAGTTTTGTAGAGTATAGACAGATTAGGAATGTGTCATCTGTTTCTCAACTAAAAATAGAAGCGCATCTTTTATTAGCATCTTTGTTGCTACTGTAAATTTCACATAAACTTCTAAATGAATCTGTATTTTCCTCAGATAGATTTGACAGATCAAAAGAAATATAGTAATTAAGGTCATTAAACCTTTTAAAATTATCTAACTGGTTATGAATAAACTTTGAAGTAGGTTTCATATTTAAAGCGCGTAGTTGAACCCAATCATCAACCCTTTTGTCTTGCAAAAGTTCTTCTGTCGATCTTTTTTTTTAAATTAACATATATATATATATATATATATATTTGTATATATATGTGTATATATATATATATGTATATATATATATATATATATATATATATATATATATATATATATGTATATATATATATATATATATATGTATATGTATATATATGTATATATATACATATACATATATTTATTTGCAGATGATACCAGCTTGTTTTATTCCAATAAAGATATCAATATATTATTCCAAACATTAAACAAAGAACTAGACAAACTAACCCAATGGTTTAAATCAAACAAGTTATCTTTAAATATTACTAAAACAAAATACACTTTATTCCATCGCCTACATAAAAAATCAGATGTTCCCTTAGAACTTCCGGACCTTTTTATTGACAATCAATTAATAAAGAGAGAGCAATCAATAAAGTTTTTAGGCGTGTTTCTAGACGAAAATGTAACCTGGAGGGAACATATAGGTGTAGTTGAAGATAAAATATCAAAAAATTTAGGTATAATGTACAAAGCAAAGCAGTTATTACATCGATCTTGTTTAAAAAACATTTACTTTTCTTTTATTCATTGCTACTTAAGTTATGCGAATATTGCTTGGTGTAGCACTAATGTGACGAAAATAAAAAAATTGCTTAGCAAACAAAAACAGGCTATAAGAATAATTTCAAACGTAGATCACTTCTCACACACACAAACACTATTTAATGAACTCAATATCCTAAATGTATATAAACTAAACCTCTATCAAGTTCTTATTTTCATGTTCAAACTTGATAAAAATATATTACCAATCTTATTTTATTCAATTTTTGAAAAAATAAATCACATATACCCTACTAGATTTTTAAAATACAACTACATTCAATATAAAACTTATTACTCCGCTACTAAATTCTCTATTGTAAACCGAGGACCAAAGTTGTGGAACATAATATTAAATAATGAACTGAAAACTAATTATTCTCTAAACCAATTCAAAACAAAACTTAAGCAATTACTTTTGTTAACTGAAAATGAATTAAATTTTTTCTAATAAAACTTCTTTATATTAGAAATCAATAATTAATATTTAATTAATTAATTACTTTAGATTATTAATACATAATTAATCAATAATTGTACATATATTTTTATCATTTTAAATGAAAATCTTCTTTTTGAGAAATTTATTTTTTATTTTTGGGTTATTTTTTAATCTTTTACTTTTATTTTATACTGTTTATTTGCTTTTACTTAATTGGCAATGAAAAGTATTATAAATATAATTAAATAAGTTAAACTATAAAATGCTCTACCAATAAAATGTTTTTATATAAAATCATATCTTCTTATTTTTCAAACCAATTCTTAAATGTTATTTTTGTCATTTAATATTTTAATAAATTTTGTTTCTTTTATTTTACAAAGCAATTGTTATATCTTATTTTTTGAAAAACTATAAATTTTAAATAATATGCGATATATTTAAATTTTCTTTTATAATATATATCAGAGATATATACATTGAAACTATATTTTATTGTCAAACTATATTTTGTCTAGTAATGACGCATTTTTTGGGGCTTTATGATAAGACTAAATTTGTCTTCTTCTAGCCCCGGTCATGTAATTATTTTTTTATAAGTTACGACTGTAAATTTTTTTTATCGGCAAAAGTGTAAATAAAAAAAAAAAAAAAACAGCTAGTTTGACCAAGCCTTCAATAGAAAAAATTCTAAAATTCAGTCACCTAATACATTCTAATCAAAAATTCGCAAAAAAGTGTTGAGCAAACAACTTTATTTAGATGACTCTTAAATATACTAAAGCTAAATTACTTTCAGAGTTTCAGAGCTAATTTAAAGTTTAATAATATACACAATTTTTAAATTTTTATAGATTATTTTTAAAGACGAATTATTTCAGAGCAGTGCAAATAAATTTTTTTTTTTTTTGTTATTGGTTTACACACTTTTTTCACAATCAACGTTTCACAAAATTTCTGCTATTTGTTATTTTTATCGTTTGGTGACTCGTTGAATAATCTGTAAGTGACCCAAGCTTTTTTTTTTTAATTTCATCAATTTTTAAGAAAAAGAGTTAATAATAATAAAGACTTAGTAAAAAAACAAAAAAAAAACAATGTTTTTTTTTTTTTAAATTTTGCTCTTTAATCTTTAGTAATTTCAAAGTCATGTTATTTCTGTTATATAGCAAATCGTGATCAAAATAAAAATTAAATCTTATACATATGCAATATAATAAACTGCATATATAGTAATTAAAATCGTGTACATATATATAAATTGTATTATAATTAAAAATAGTTAGGAGTTCATAATATATAATAAATTGTGAACAGAATATAGAATAGCATAACATGCAATATAATAGACTGCTTTTAAAATATTCAATTGTTTACATATATAGTAAATCGTTTATTGGGTATATAATACATTAAAAGCTACAGATTTTGGAATATACAAAAAAAATATATATTACAATCAAGTATCAGCATTTTTTATAGAATGCGGGAAACTTGCAGAAGACTAAAGGTCTTATCATCAAGAAACTGCTTTTTCGTACCATATGATATTTTTTTGTATAATTTCTTTGTAATAACTTTATATTTATAAGCCACGTCATGTCCAGTCTGTTCTCTGTTTAGGCAACATAAAATAAAAGAATGCTAAAAAGCAGACAATGTTAAATTCTCTTAATAATATAAGTGCTAAATTTGATTATTTTATTCAATATTTTTTGTATATTTTGGGTTTTATTTCATACATTTTATATATTTTAGATTTTAAAAGAATGCATAATTTCAAAACTTTTGTTTTGCAAACAAACTATTTCAGCAGATTTCAAATAAATATTATCATTTTTATGATTCTTATGCACAAAGTATTAAAAAATATTCTTGGGGAGAAAAAAAGTTTATAAAATTTGAAATGCACTTGCACTTTTGTTATTTATTCTTAAATGATAAAGGCGCGGGTAGTAAATGGGATGTGTGCATTCCCCCTTAAATTTTATTCTTATATAGATAAGTGATCATATGTGTGTGTGTGTGTGTGTGTGTGTGTGTGTGTGTGTGTGTGTGTGTGTATATATATATATATATATATATATATATATGTATATATATACACACACACACATATGATCTGAGTTGAATTGGCATAGAGTGGCCTCTGGTTAAAATACTTTTCCTCATTTTCAGTTAAATACAAAGTTTTAAAGTAAAATTTCAATTCTTCTCTCTAAGTAGCATTGAGTACCGTAAGTTTGTGATTGAGCTCTTTCATAATGACTAATTATAGTTGTTACTGATTCCTTGCAGCATGTATCCTAATTCTTCTACTCAATTCATCCCACAGATGTTTGATAGGATTTATATCTGGAGATTGTGGTGGTGTATGAAGTTACTTAGCTATTTTAAATATAAGCCATTCCTTGACACGTTAGGCTGTATGTTTTGGATTGTTATCTGCAGAAAAATAAATGACCTAGTAAGTCCCAATTTGTGGGCACTTTCTCCCAGGTTATTTTTCAGAATGTTTGAAGACACATTTTGATCCATATTTCCATCAATAAAAACCGAGTTTCCTACACCTGAAGCACTTATACATCCTCACACTAAAACACTTCCTCAACCATGCTTCACTGTTGGACACAAGTTTTGTTTTTTAAATACTTTATTTGGTTTTCTCCAAACTTTAAATCTTCCATCTGATGAAAACACATTAAATTTTGACCCATCACTAAAAAGAACAGATTCCCAAAATGTCTGTAGCTTATTAATATAAAGTTTTGCAAAGTGTAGTCGTTTGGGCTTTGTTAACTTTGCTGATGTAGGGTTTTTCAATGGTACTCTACCATTGTATCCAGCTCTTTTTAAGGTTGTTCTAACTGTATTAGGATCCATTTTTAAATTATAATCATTTTGCAGCATTCCAGCGATCTTTAGAGCACTTATTTTAGGATTTAGGACGACTGTACTCAAATAAGCTCGTCAATGCAATACTTGAATTTTATTTGGATATCCTGCGCATGGCTTATCAAGAATTTTTTTCGTGGTTTGGTATTTCTTGATAATGGACTGCACAGTTACATCTGATTTCTTTACTATTTCTCCTATACTAGCAAAAAGCAACCCGTAATACAGGTTGTGTCTGTTACATAATTAATTTATAGTGGCTGTTTTCCACAATTTAAAGTTGCGAAACCTTAACTAATACCCTTTTAAAAAAACGCTTTCAAATTGAAAAAATTAAACCATCTGTAAAATTAACATAAAAAGTATGAGGAGGTAAAATAATTTACCAATTTTTTAACATTGTTTGAGTAATTTACAACTGACATAGGTCATATCAGTGTAAGGTAGAACCATTTTCCTCTATGTTCCTAAGTTCAACACAATACTTTTTTAGTTACTGACACAAAATAATAACACTTCATCATGCTTTAAATTAGCAAAAAACTAAAACTAAATTCTTGTTATATTTTTTATAACATGAACTTTAATTAGTTATTAAGATTAATATGAAGTGAACTTATATTATGCAGGAGTTATTAATTTTTTGGTATCCCTTTGATTCATTTTTCTTTAAAAAAGAAAATTGTCTTAAAACGTTAAATGCACACAACTAAATAAATTTATTAAAAATACTAAGTTTATTATAAATAACTAAGCAATTAAGTACAAATACGTTTCAAATAAAAAAAAATTAATTTACAATCAAACATGTGTATAACAAATTTAAAAAAATATGTAAGCTTTGATATTGCATTAATGCGTCATATGACAAACCTAAAATGAAAATTGTAACAGATAACTAGACAAAAAAAACTGGAAAATAATTTACCTGCTTTTCGGTAGCCTGTTGTAATACTTAAGTTGCTGTAATGATGCAGCTTGTCGGTGTTGTTTTATGACGTTATTTCATGTTGGCTTTTAGTAAACTTTAGTTTAATTTAAAAGACATCACAATAGATTTAAAATATTCTAATTAAAAAGCAAAATAACAAATGCTTCAAGAAGCCAAACTATAAACATTAAAGATAAAAAATCAAATTGAGATATAAATAAATTGCATTTATAAAGCTAAATATACTGTCTTGGTTTATAGTAAATTTTAAAAGCAGTGAGTTCAATAAATTAAACTACCAATTAGTTATTTATAACAATAGAATGTAGCATCATTACATTATGATAATTGGGTAATGAATCAATTTAACTATATTTAAGTTTAATTGGTTAAAAACAAATAAAATTTTAATTAAAAAAGACCAAAACAAATCAAATATACAACATAATGTATTATTAAAAAAAAATTACAAAATTAAAAAAAATAAAAATAAATCACCGAAGAAAAAGCAGCAACAAAAAATATCTTCACTGATAGAAGACACTTGTTTTTTCTTCGGTGTCTCCCAACACCCTGGTATGGATGAGCCCTCCATTTGAAGGAGGGCTCATCCATACTGCCATTACTAGACCACTTATTAAAGCAACTCTCCAAGAAAGGCCCTGGGTGTTTGGAGTGATGATTTCTGTAGTGCTTAAATGTTAACGAATCTAAAATCACAAAAGTTCTCAATGTTAACGACTTTAACGAGTTCAAAATTTTAACGACTCTAAAATTATAAATACAAGTATATAATAAAAATTATAAATATTTGCAATTTTATTTTATCAAAATATAAAGCATAACCTCACCATTTTCACAGGTAACAGAAAAAGATGCTAAAAATATTTTAAAAAAAAAAGAGAGTAAATTAAAAAGGTTTAAACAAGTGAAAAATTTTATTTTAATAAAAATATGAGTAAAAAGTAAAGCAGTCAAAAAATGTCATATTTATTAAATAATTCTTTCACCTATTGCACATATTTCTCCATACAAAATATATAAAATATAAATCACAGCCCTACAGGCCTTCCCAGGAGAGGCGTGCGGTTGGTCGCTTTGAGTGACCACGCATATATATATATTTTTTGAGAGTTTGGCCACGGTTTTTTAGCATATATTAATGACGCATTTTTAAAAAGGCGCTGAAAAAACCTAACTAAATTGTCGTATTATTTTATTATTTTTATTCATAATTTATTCTTATCATTAATATAAAAATATGAACATAAAAATGAAATATATATATTTATAGTTATTTAAAAGATTTTTTTTTTCTTATTACAATTTTTTTTTTTATGTCTAGTAAACATAAAAAATAATTTATTTATTTATATTTATTTTTTATTTATTTATATTATAATTATTTATAATATATTTTTAGGTGTTGATTTTTTCAGCAACGATATTTGAGACAAGTCGAAAAAATAAACAGAAAATGTGACCGAAAACTTTTTTAATCTATTTTGAAAAATATGCTCTACCAACGCGGGATGCGAACTCGGGACTCCGCAGCGCATTGTAATGTCTTAACCGAATGAGCTAAACGTTCATATCCTTATTAAGAACCTTGTAGATAATAATTCTTCTAGAACTTAGAAGTTATTTTTTGTAGAAAGACATACTTATGCGAAAAAATTTAAAATTAGAAAAAAAAAAATGTAAATTAAAAAAAAAAAATTTTGTTATAAGAAAAAAAATTCAAAAAAAAAAAAATATATATATATATTATTTTTATGTTATTATTTCCTTATTAATGAAAAGAATAAATTATTAAAAAAATTACAAAATAATACAACGAATTTAATTTAATTTTTTCAGCGCCTTTTTAAAAATGCGTTATTTTTAATATATGCTAAAAAAGCGTGGCCGAGTTATCCAAAAAAAAATAAATATCCGTGTTCACTCAAGGCGTGCGACCGCACGTCTCTCCTGGGAAGGCCTGGCCCTACCAGTTATGCTTCTACCAGACACTAAAGACAGAAACTATACCTCAGAATAATCGATAAAATAATATTTACATATATATAAATATATAATTATAATTTTTTTACCTATTTCCCTCATTTTCCTCCATAAAGTTGTCTAAAGTAAGAAAAAACATAACTGAAGCTGAAACTAACGAAAAATAAACTAAAAATAACTATAAACTAAACCAAAACTATAAACTAAAATAAACTTTAAATTTTAATATCTGTATCTCAGAAGAAAAAGGTCGGTTGTCCAGTTTTTTGTGAAAATGAGTTATGTATGATACCTTTTTAGTTTTTTCAGTATCTACAGAGGTAGTGTTTTTAAATGCAAGAGCAAATGGGTTCTCTTCACTAATAATAGTTTGCAATTGTAACATTAAATCTTTTCAGCAAAGATCATTACCACGTTGTTGCATTCTAAAATTTACTGCTGCAAGTGGATCATAGATGTATAGTTGACAATATGTCGGTGGAATATCTTGATTTGGCCTAAGATTTCCTATACGATGAAAACTTGACCACATATTCTAAAACATGGTGGCCCATGTTTTAGAATATGTTTTTGCTTCATTTAAAACTAATTAACTACATTAGCTTTAAATGAAGCAAAAGAAAGACAAGCATTATAATTTCTGTTATATTTTAAAAAATTCAGGTTGGCATTTCCATCTGCATAGTTTCCTTTAAATAAATCTTGTAAATCTTGTGGAAATGGTGAAAGTTGCGACAAAACCACCTTTCCATTATGGCAACATAAAAAATGTGTTTTATCAGGAAATTTCTTTGCACCAAAATGCTGACAAATATAATTCATTTCTTCTAAATAATTATGATCTGGAATAGTATTACTTCTTGCTATACAATGCATTCTTTTGTATCTAGCAGCATTTCTAGCATTTTGTCAATTATTAACTTAATATAATCTTTTTTATTTCTGCTACGATTATTTTCAACTCGCCTAACCAAGCTCTCCTTATTTGGGTTTGAATTATTTGTTGCTTGCCGAGCAGCATTTCTAGTATTTTGTCGATTATTAATTACATCTCACATAAGCCTATCTCTTTCATTTCTGCGACGATTATTGTTAACTTGCCTAACGACTCTCTCTTCATTTGAATTAGAAATATTTCTAGCATTTTGTTGATTATTAATCTCTTTCATTTCTGCGATGATTAACTTGCCTATGAACATTTCTATTTTCTAAACTAATATCTGCTTCTAGCCTAATATCATCGATTTAAACTTGACTTTTAATTGAAAGTAGTAACAAAAAAATCTTAAATGAATCTCGAAGATTGTGATCTTTCCTAGATAATTTTTTTTCTACTCTAAATAACACACACAAATAATTTTTATATATAACAAACTGTCATTTAAAATAATTTATACAATAATCTTATGACTTTAAAAAAAAATATATATATATATCAGGAAGTAGATGTTTGAAAAAAAATTAACTTAGCAAATAATTAAAATGAAAATTATTAAAAACCTGCAATTCTAATAACAAACATACTGCTAACAGAAAAATTAAAAAAAAAATGTTGTTAACCCTTTTTTGAAAACTTTAATATAATTCCTTTAAAAAAATTATTAGTAATCGTTTTTAAAAAATTCTAAAAATTTACAATATTTTGTTCTTCTATACCACATCAATACATCATCTGATAAATCTAAAATAAAAAATGTAACGAATAAGTAAATAAATAAGAAAAACATTACATACAAAAAATGAAAATTAATGCACCTTATAGAGAAAAGCTGTTGTGATTTACCAGAGTAGTATTTGTTAAACATTATTTCATGTTGCTTTTAGAGAATAATTTATGCTGCTACTTCATGATTCCAAAATATTTATAGCAAAATCATGTAATTAACAGAGCTAAAGATAAAAAATCAAATTGAGATAATACAAATTGTATATATGTCAAATTAATTTGCCTTTTAGTGAATGATTAAAAGCAGTAATTTTTAATAATGAAATTAGTAAATTTTATTAAAATATAGAATTAATTTATAATTTTTAACAATAGACGCAAATGTGAAGGTAAGCCAAATGTCTATCAACTTAAAAGATAACAAAAAAACAACATCACAACAACAACACACAACAACAGCACACACCATAAGTTAATATAATATGCATATAAAATAACCTAAATAACATAACATTCATATATAACAGAACATATATAACAACATTACGCAAAATTATTAAAATACATTATTATTTACTTTCGGAATAATTAATAATAAAGGCTTGAAAACACCTAGACCACCTGGACCTAAAGCAGTAACAGTTTGACACTAAACACTGCTGTTTAACCCTCTGCCATAAGTACATCACTTGGTTGGCATGGTTGACAAATCTCGCTCTACACATTTACCAATTCACAGCACTTTGAAAACATGGAAACAACATTATACAAACATATGTACCAGCTATAAACACAATATATTTAGCCTTATATAAACATATTTAAACACATTTATAAAAGACTTATATAACACATATTAACACTTACGCAAACAATAAAAAAACACTTTACATTATTATAAAAACACATTGATAAAACAACTATAAAACACATATTACCACTTGGGTTGAGCTTTTACCGGGTTTTAAATATACTGGTAAATTGGTAAAAATAAAGGAATTTACCAGTAAATGGTAAAAAAATAGTAAATTTAAAAAAAATATAAATGAAATAACATGCTTTTTTGACTCCTTAACATAATTTAGACATCTATGAATAAAACACAAAAACTGCGGTTTTTAGGATTTATTTTTCAACAAAAAATGAGCTTTAAGGAAGCACAAAATGTCAAGTAGGTCATCACTCATTCTGGATCGAATTTTTGTGACAAATAGTCCAGCAGCAGAAAATGCTCTCTCCTATTCAACACCTGTGGGAGGGATAGTTTCCAGAGCATTGAATAACAGCTCAAGATTTGCAGTTCTTTTGCTGGTGGCTTTAAAGACCATCATTTCTTTTGAAATGGCCTTAAACTCATCATTTGAGTTATGTCTCTGCTTTTTGGCTGAATGTTCGATGGGCTCTTCCAACTCTTCCTGGAGAGAAAGTTGTTCTTCAGCTTCTTTTCTTCCTTTGCCTCTCTCTACTTGATCCAGGATTTCAATGTCTGTTGTGGGGAAAAGCCTTGAAAGCAACGACTTTGCAGTTTTCTGAAGGCATGTTGAACTGTCTTAGAAGGCATGTTGAAAATTTCATGCTCTTCAATTTCGTGAAGGCAGTCTAAGTTGGACAAATATTTGTACAGACTGACCAAGTTGCTTTGTCTCCTCTCTGTAAATCGCTTTAAGACAGCATCTTTCATTCTGATGCAAAAGCTGGATTTTTTCTGATTCAATTTATTGATCAGAAACTTGAAGATTCCCTCTGCTGTCAACAGGGTGGCATTTTTCCTGCAAAGAGCTTCAACTGCTAATTTGACTGGGTCAAGAGCATCAACAATGTTAGTCAAGATGTCCAACTTTTGCTCTGTGCAAATGAGACTTAAAGAAATGTCTGCAAGAACAACTCCAATTTGTTCATTGATTTTTAGAAACTGTTGAATCATTGCCAAGAGGCTGTTCCATCTTGTTCAACAGTCCAAAATGAGAGCAACTTCTTGCCGTGGTGTTTCTTAACTTCTTCTTGGAGCACATCATTTTTGACAGGAGATTTCCTGAACAACTTGACAATCTTCTGAACTTTGATGATGACTGAATGGAAATGAACTTTGACCTTTGGGAGAGAAATGCTTTCATTGATTTCATTATCAATGAATCTGGAATTTTCTTTGTTATCCAAATCTGAATCTTCCTCCTTGTCATTGTCGCTCTCCATTTTTTCCTCGTCCAAATTTTTGCTCTGATTTTTTTCGTACAAAACTTCCTGAACGGCCAGATGAACCCTGTGAGTGTAGCAAGTTTGATGTTCGGTAGGAACAATTTTCCCAAACTTGACCATCATTGAAGCCCAGTCAGTGACAGAACAAACAATGCAATCAGCCAAATTCAGTCCAAATTTCACTTCCACTCTCTCTCTCTAAGACAATTTCTGCTGCTTTTTCTGCAGAGAAAGATCCGGAAACACGTGAGTCCAAGGTTCCAGTGTTTGTTCTTTTGGTGAATGTTGATGTTGAGAAATCTTCGGTTTTTCAGGGATGTGTATTCATCCAGAGTGATGGAAAAAGGTTCTCCGGTCAACAACAATGAGTTTAGTTAATTTTTCAACTCAGCTTTAACACTGGCAGTATAGTTTTTCACCAGCTGAATGGCTTGTTTGTGGTTTTTTGGGAAATCGTAGCCTTTTTCTGTCATTGCCAACCAAATGAATGTGCTTTTGGTTGCATTAAAACTAAATTCGTCC
Source organism: Hydra vulgaris (assembly GCF_038396675.1). Taxonomy (NCBI): domain Eukaryota; kingdom Metazoa; phylum Cnidaria; class Hydrozoa; order Anthoathecata; family Hydridae; genus Hydra; species Hydra vulgaris. The sequence continues at coordinate 6,940,893 of NC_088928.1, read as the reverse complement.
AAGGCTGTCAGTTTTGAAAGAACTTCACCAATTGACTCTTAAAAAAATGTTGAGATTTTGGGGCTGTTTTGGCTGCAGGTTTTTTTGTTTCTTCCTTGTCCTGGGGCTTTTTTATCCCATGTTTTTGACCAAGATGGTACCACATTCCTGTTGTAGATCCTGTGAACTGAGTTTTGTTCCCACATATCTTGCAAACACTTTCAGAACGATCTTTTTCATAATGTTTCCAGACTCCAGACATTTTTTTATGAAAACTGTAATTATTTTATGTGTGTCAGTTGACTGACTAAAAAACTACTTGACTAAATAAATAATATTATTGAATAAAAATGAATGAGTAAAAAAAATAAACATTAACACTTTCATTTAATTCATAAGATGCATCAAGTGGCATCAGATGCCATTTGTAATGGAAAAATTAATTAAAAAGTTCAAAATTTGTTTGTTTTGATATGAATGTTTAATTAAAATGGCAGAAAAAGCTTAAAACGCTTTTTTCTTAATTTTTACCATTTACCATCAAAATCTAGCAGTAAATTGGTAAAAAAAATTTACCGGTAAAATGGTATAAAAATGGTAAAAGCTCAATCCTAGTTACCACATACACATACTTATCAAAAAAAGATATATGCAAACAATGAACATGTGGAAACAAAAACTTTAAAAATGACACAAGAAAATTTAAAAAGATTCAAAGTAAACTAAATATATATATATATATATATATATATATATATATATATATATATATATATATATATATATATATATATATATATATATATATATATATATATATATATATATATATATATATATATATATATATATATATATATATCAGGCCTTGTTACGAGATTTCGCTGCGTAGCGAAAACGCGTAGCGCATTTCTAAGTAACTCAACTCAGCAAATATATTTTGCATCGTTAGAAGTTATATTGCGTCACTAGCGTCTTTTCAAGTACCGCATTGTAATTAAAGTTATTTTATTAACGCGTTAAAAATCATACAAACGGTTTGTTTTTTTCTCACTATAACTAAAGTTACAAATAAAATCTAAGTTCTTATTAAAAAAATCATTTTTATTATTTTCTTCAAATATGAACTAAATTTTATTTTGAAAAAAATATTTTTTTCATGAAACGTAAAATATTTGTTTATTTTCTTATGATTTTATATTTGGTTTTTGGTTATTTTATTAACTGTTAATACATTTTTTCTTATTTAATTTGTGAACTCTTTTTAATAATGTTTTTAAACAATAAAGTTTTTTTTTGTTATTTATCAGTTACCGATAACATATTCGTGATCATAATTTATTTTCGTAAATTAAATGAACGTCATTAAAACTTTACGTTATTGAATTAACAATAAACAAAATATCTTATTAATAAACTATTTACATCAAAATAAATCGTGCATTTTTTAAACTTATTATGACTAAAAATAATTTTTATATTTAAAAGGAATTTATATATTTAATTCCTTAAGATAAAACTTAAAACACTTTTTTTTTTAACTAATTTTTTGATAGCAAAAAAAAAATTATGAAACAAACTGTTTCTTTAACAAAAAAATCTATTATTTTACAATTGCGGTTAAATGCTTTTACTTACGACTTTATTTCTTCTGAATAAACGTCACGTTAACGGTAATCAAAAGATAATTTAAATATTCTAAAAGATATAAGTTTTTGCGTAGCGCAAAACTGCTGAACGCGTAGGCAAATCGCCTTTTCGCAAGCAAAATGCGAGCTGCGTAGCGCTTCTTAACAAGGCCTGATATATATATATATATATATATATATATATATATATATATATATATATATATATATATATATATATATATATATATTAGGGTGGTGGCAAAAACAACTTATTTTAAAAATGTCAGCTGACAACCCCTAAATGTGAAGCAAAATTATGTAAAAATTTCAAAAATAATCATTGTTTTATAAAAAGCAGAGATAAAAAAATTATAATTAAAAAAATCTTGTTAAATTCCCTTTTTTTGTTATAAATTAAAAAATGTCATTTTCTATTTACTAAAATCTAAAATAATAATATATTTATAAAATGATTCATATTTTTGAAATTTTTATATATTTTTGCATCATTTGAGATCCAACATGACATACTTTTGAAAAACTTTTTTTTTTATAATATTAGGAACCTGTTTGATGTATAAGGGCCTTGTAGCACCCGTAAAAATATTTTTTATTCAAAAATTTTTTAAATCCAGTATTATTTTATTATATAAAACACATTTAGGGGTTGTCAGCTGACATTTTTAAAATAAGTTGTTTTTAACACCACCCTAATATATATATATATATATATATATATATATATATATATATATATATATATATATATATATATATATATATATATATATATATATATATATATATATATATATATATATATATATATATATATATATATATGTATATATATATATATACAAACAATACTCTTTACCTTCATTTTTTTTTTCATAATAACTGTAATCCTCGTAACAAAAGTTAACCTTTACATACAATACATGTGACATGTCATGTCAGTGTTGGCACAAAATTTTATTTTATTTTTCTAAATTTTCTAAAAAAGAACAAAAATAGTTAATAGCATCACAGAAATTTGCATAAAAAATAATTAGGCCTCATTCATACCCCTTCTAAAAAATAAAACTGCTAAAAAAAAATAATTAGCGCTCATATATTTTCCTTCTAAAAAATAAACTGTTAAAAAAAAAAAAAAAACTAAAAGAAAAACTAAAACAAACATAATGTAAACAATTTAAAAAATTAAAAGGAGTGATTCTTTCTACTTTATATTTAATAAAAAACTATTTTCTTTAATTATAATATGATCTTAACGATAATTATTTATCTTAATATGATTCTTTATGTAATATTTTTAAACTAATAAATAATAATTAAATTCCAAAAGGTAAAAAGTTTTAAATCTTGCTTAAGAGATCTTTCTCCAATGACCGCGTGCATTTTGAGAACGCACTCTTTCAAAGCCTAGTAACAAATGAAACAATGTAAAACGTTAAACCTTAACTGTAGCAATAACATTATAGATTTCACTGTGATATTCCCTCCTTATATAGTCTAACAATAAGCTTTCATTGTTTCATTTCATCGTTTCAATTTCAACATAGTTATTTTGAAAATAAAAAATTAAAATAATTAACAATTATAATACTTATTTATCATTTTATTGTTAAATATTTATACAGAATAATTTTTTTAAACAGAGATATAATAGGGCGGTTTTAGGACTTTATTTTTTACTCTTGTTATATGTAAGGTTCTTGTTTTTAAAGACGAACATCTTAATACTTTTCAAGAAAATATTTTTAAGATGATGTTAATAATTTGATGATGTTAATAATTGCTTTTGCTAGTTTTAAAATTATTATCCCTTTGCAACTCTCATTTTTAATAATTAGTCTAACAAAAACAAAAAATATAAAAAGTTCATATAAAGAAAAAAAAAAGTCTTGCTAAATATAATTCTTATTCAAAAAATGTTACTTTAATACTGATTTAATAACAAAATGAGGTGGAAGTGCAGGGTGGATAAAAATTTTTTTGGCGCAAAAACAAACATTGTTTATTTTTAAATACTGTATTTAATTTTCTATTTGTTATTTTGTAAAATCTTTTTATTTACAATACTTCTTGAATAGTTAACTGGTATAATTTAGTTGAAATTATGCTTATATCTTTGCTGATTAAAAAATTATCGCATCTGAGTAAAATAAATAAAATTTTTTGCTATAAATTCATAAGAAAAATCATTTATCAGTTTGAAAAATCAGCTTATCTATATCACAAAAAAAAAGTTTAAACCTTATTTATTCGGAATATTGTTTACCTTGCTTCAATACCCAAATATGATTTGAACATTCAAACAAATATTTTAGGTGTCTTTTGAAGGGGTACCAAAATTATCACCCTGCTGAAATTACCCTAGTTTACCCTATTTATTATGTTTTAGGATATATTTGGATAGATTGTATTTAAAATGCCTCAATTTATCTTTGCTTAAATGTCATTTTTTATGTTTCATTAATTTTTTAATCTTGTGCAGTGTAAAACAATGTCTTGAAAAAAAGTCGTCTAAAACTGTTTCAAGATATTTTTAGGCGAATGTTCAATTTTGCCAAATGTTTGGCGCATCCCTAATATACATGTAAACAAATATTGTACATGTATAATAAATGTACATATAAAAGAAAAAAATTTCTATTTTTCAAATAATACCACTTACCACTGCTATGCCTAATTCAATTGTTTATTAGAAGGTAATCTTGAGTAACATTTAAAAAGAACTAATAATATTATGAATCTACTTATTTAGTTTTAAGTTTTAATATTTAAAGAACTGTGAACAAGAAATGACTTTATTCCAATAATTACTACCTTTTGTAATTAAATCATCTTGTTTCTCTCAAGTTTTTTCTTTTGAAAATTTTCTATGCTCGCTTTTATAGCTTCTTTTTGTTTGTCGCAAAAAAAATTTTGTAATTTTTTTGTCATAAAAGTTAAGTTGATGCTCACATTCAAATTCAGGAAAGCCAAACATGTAAGTCCTATTTGGTACATTGTTAAAAGGATAATATTTTTTATATATGCTAGTTCACGAGAAATTAACTAGCTTAAATAAAAAATTTATTTTTTTCTTCAAAGATGTAAGATCATGCGCAATCATGGTCAGGCTTTAGGGGTGGGTGGGTCGTACCTTCCAAAGATAGTAAAATTTCAACTTATTGTTAGTAGGGAATTTTAAATGGAGAAAAGCACTAAAACAAAAACAAAATAAAAACCTTTAAAAAACATTAAAACAAAAGAACAATAGGCATCAAATTCACCATCATTTTCTGTTCTTTTAACAATAAAGCTGTTTTTAATTGAGCTTAGTTTTTGATGTCAAGATCAAGATGATTTTGATGTCAAGAAAAGGATTTTTAAAGGAATTTTCAACTGGCACTAAGACTCTTTCTAAGTAACTTTAGTAATTTTTTGGAGCTCCACCCTTTTATAGAGAATAAAATAAGGGCAAATTTGATTGCTGTGTTATGGTTCAACCTTATACAGCAATCAAATTTTTTATTTGATTGCTGTATAATGTTGAACCCTTCAAAAAATGAGAAATGGTATTTTTTTTGTTTCAAGATTTTTAATGGTGGGTAGCTACCTTAAAACACATTGGATGAGGACTTGTAGAACTACTATTTATGGTTGGTATGGTTGGTATATTTGACATCACCCAGTGTGATCTGACCGGTAATGGTAGAAACTATTATGGTGGTGCCAGTAACTTTTGGAAATATACCTAAAAAATTATTATGTAAGTAGCTGAAACACCAAAGGGTGTTTAAATTGGCTCTTTACTTACAGAGAAATATTTTTCTAATATAACATGCTAAAACAGGGTATTTTGAATAATTTTATTTTTTAAACATATAAAAATAACAATATTATAAAAAATATTCATGAACAAATAAATTAAACAAAATACACGATTTAATTTTAAATTGATTTAAATACAAGTGGTGTTGCGTGGTATTATACTGCAATGTAAAAAGGTTTTACAATTAGAACATGTGACGATTTCTTTTATCAACAAACAAATTAATTAATCAACAGCTTCTTTAACTATTCATATTATATAGTTATGTACAAATGAGGTTTTCTGAAAACCTTTTAATGTGTTATTAAAAACCACATTAAACTCATTTAAAGATTTTATGGATAACCAATAATATAATGATGTCTACTTACATAAATTTTGAGATGTAATATTAATATAATTATGAAAATGCAATAACTTTGGTTGAGATAATTACTAACAGCAATTTAAATTTCATGTATAAAATAAACTATTACAAAACAATTTGTACATACTATTACAATGGTATTAAACCAGGGTACAGTTAATCTAACAAACTTAGCACAACTTATATTCAAAAGTGCATCTGTTTTAGTATATTTTTGAAAGTGTCATAATATTTTTATAATATTAAAATTTTAAATATTTTTTTAATATTTTAATATTAAATTATCTTTATTATTATACTATATTGTGGTATAAACATAAACATACTTAAGTGCCAAACTTAAGTATGTTCTTGCTTATCACATTAGAATGTTTAGTAAAAAGATTGAAACAACCACCTCTTTAGCAACGGTGTAAATCTTACAAAATCAAAAAACTTACAAAAAACTTTTGAACCCTAAAAAACTAGCGCATGAATTTTAAAACCTGTCAACTTGAATTTATTGTAAGAAAACAAAAATAATAAAAATTACTAATTTGTTGCCCTCACATTTGGAGTTGGGATGGTAAATGTTTTAGGGTATTTTTGTATCTAGGCTCCAATCACTACAATTTTTATTTCTTAATCTACTTATAGATCGTTTCTATGCTACAGCTCGGGTTATAGGTATATTACACAGTGGCGTAGCAAAGTATTTTTGTTCAGTAGACATACATGGTTAAGGTTTCTGTTTCTCTGGAACAATATCTTTTCTTAAAAAAAAAAAAAAAAAACTCTTAAAATATATCTTAGGACTCCTAAACCTTGCAGCTCTAGGTTCAGTTGCTTGTGGGAACGTAAGTTTTGCTTATACTGGCCTTGCAGGAGCCAGGCTACTGATACTACATGTAGATAAAGATATTTAAGTAAAAAGTTCTAAATTTTTTATGCCCATATAAAAGTACCGTAGTTGTTTAAACCAAGATCTTTTAAGGTCTAAGGATCTTCTTGAGCAGTTGGACTTTTTTCGCATCAAACTGGCAAAAAAATCTTTACAAAAAAAAAGTGTCCTCTTAAAATGTTTGGGGCTCCTTAATCTCTAGGGCATGGTGTTATAGCCCCATAATTCGGGCAGGTTTAAACTTTCTCTCCTTAGTTTTTAAATAATAAATACATTTACGCAAAAAACTTGTATAAAAAAACTATTATGCCAATTATTTTCCTTTCAAACAAATTACCCTTTTAGAGTCTCCTATGGGTATATGTGCCTTCTGCTAATTGCCTTGTTTCAGCTTTGTCTAAATTCCAGACCTTTCAAATGGTTGGCCAGAGAGTAAATATTTTAGAGAGTTTGATTCAGAGAGTGGTTTTTATAGCTAAAACTATCATGGACCAGAACTAGAGAGGGTTTTAATCATGGGCAGAAACCTATTATTGATATTTTAAAACTTTAAGGGAAGAAATACCTAAAACTACGCAAATCAAGTGGTATGGCCAACTAAATGTTAGTGGTTTTAAGTTTTACTTTTTTGCATTACTTTTGTACAAAATCCTGTCAAAAATCATTTTAAAATTATATAAAAAGCTTATGTAATTAAAATTTAATTTATATAATTTACTTTTAATAAAGGTTTGTTATTACTTTTAAAATATAAAATTCCTACTTACAAAATATTATTTTATTTCTAAATTTAATTTACATTTGGTAGCATATTACTTTTATGTAATTTACTTTCATATGCAAGTTTTTTTTCAATATAGTTTTTTTTTCAATTAGTTACTTTTATAGGTAAATATAAATTACAGTTTGAGGAACTTTTATAATGTAATTTTCAAAAGTAATTAACTTTTAAACGTAAAAGTAAACAGCTTTTTCATGTGACTTACTTTTACATGTAAAAGTAAATTACTTTTTGATGTAATCTTCTTTCACATTTTCATGGTTATGATAATCATGTTGATAATGTTTAATAATGCATACGTATATTCAAAATATTTTAAATAATTTTAAATTGAATAAAAAATACTTTAGGATGTATAAGTGTTTATGCAGCCTTGGTCACAAACCTGGCTCTGGCCCCGGTAAATATCAACCCCGGTCGCTTACTAGGGGTACTGCCACCCAAATTATTTTTCTAGAAAGCCTCTGTCATGTCAGGAAAACTTTTTGCTTTTCACTGCATCAGTCAATTTAACTTTAATAATGCTACTTAATGTTATATACAAAATGTTCAACTTTCTTTTTCTTTTCTTTCTTTTTAGAAAAAAAAATATCTGCTCTCATCGTGGCTATTTGTGTACTATCTTTTTTTTTTTTTGTAATTATTGGAATCCTCATATATTTTCCTTTATTAAAAAAATGGTTGAAACAGTTGATTAGTCAATGTAAGTAAAATATTATTTTGTATTATCTTGCAATACTTGTTCTAAAATGCAAAATGCCTTTTGATTTAAACCTTGATTTTTCATATATATATATATATATATATATATATATATATATATATATATATATATATATATATATATATATATATATATATATATATATATATATATATATATATATATATATATATAAATGTAAATGTATATAATAAGTATTACTATTGCAATTAACCAAGTTTCATTTTAATCATTTAATTATTTTTAATTACACTTTTATCATTGTTCTCTAGGTTTATTATAAAGAGAAAGAGAATACATCTCTCTCTTCTCTTCATATATGCATGCATATGCAGGCTTTGTTAAGATTTTGGTCACATTTTAATTACAAAATGGCAATTTTTATCTAGACCTTAAACCATTGACGTTATGCCAAAACTTTTGTCGATTGGAATATTTAAACAGTGCTTTAAAATAGTTTATGCAGAAAAAATGAAGCAGTAATTGATTGTTGTAAAAAACATTTTCATCACAATCGTGAAATAATTTTTTTTTATATATTAAAAAAAAAACAGATAGTTTAATTTTATAAAGTTCAGAGTGATAGGATGTTGTGTGTGTGTATTTTTTTTTCTTCTCATGTTTAAAAAAATAATTGCATCAGTTAATATTACAGCAAAATATGCTGAAAATAATCTCATTATGAAAGCCTATTTTATATTTATTATTATTATTATATTATTATAATTGTATAAATATTTTGTGTTATTGTTATTAAAAATTATGCTTTAAACTTTAATAGTTTAATAATATTTAAATATTCTACCAGATAAAACTAGAACAACAAACCAGTAAGGTACAATAAAAATTAAAAAAAAAAAGAAATACATGAATAACAAGAGAATAATGCAACAGTCTAAAGTGTTCAAATATTTTAAATAAAATAAAAACTTACATGAAGTGATCAAATGTTTTAAACAATCTGTGATCAATTGTTTAAATTAAAACTTTTATATCTTATTCAACTACTATAAATCAAATTAAAGAAATATTAAAATTAATAATAATTAATTTAAATATTAAAAAAATTTAATTAGATATTAAAAAAATATATTAAAAAGTTAATTTAAACCATCTGCAGTTAATTTACAAAGCACAGAAATTTTGTGCTTTGTAAAATAACTTAGTGACAAAATATATATCATATGTAATGTGCTTTGAACTTTGCAAGAATATAAAAAATTTAAATCAATTTACAAAGCACATAACATATATTATGTGTTAATTGCTTTGAACTTTGCAGATCTTGGTTACATTCATTAAGAATGTCATTTTACCATTTTGAATAAATTTGATATAACTGAACCAAAATGTCAGCAAGGAGCTTTTTTAAGTGTGTTAATCAGATTCAGCATCTTTGAGAGCACAAGAATTCGTTAGGCATATATAAGATTTCTAAAATGACCAGATTTGCACAACCCTTTATTTATATGTATGTATGTATGTATGTATGTATGTATGTATGTATGTATGTATATATATATATATATATATATATATATATATATAGGTATGTTACAAAAATACATTGCCGTCCGCGATATTTTGGCTCCTTATTTGTGTGACAAACTTCGCATGCGTTTTAAAAGTATATTAGTTCTTCGTCATTTTTACTCGCTTCGTCATTTTTACTCGCTTCGTTTTATTTAAGAAAGAACTACACTTTTATTTAGTGCTACAGTTTAATTTTATTCTCCATCTCATTCTTATTTGTGCTGGTTTGAGATTTAAGGTAAACTATTATGTTTAAGTTTAACAAAAATATGAGCATGGACCTTTATTAAACTACTGTGGCCATTTACAACGATCGATTATCTGTGCTCTTAAAATATTTCAAGTTTGTAGGATCTTCCCCTGACATCTATTTTTTTTCCCCTAGATTAGAACTTTTTATGTTTTTAACAGCCACTATTAAATAAGCTATTAAAATCTTTTATTGCGAATTTTTTTTAGTAACCAAACTAGTGTTGAAGATTTGATTTACTTTTATTTTTATTCAAAATCATAGGCATAACTGCTAACTAAAAGAATGTCTGTACCAAATCATCCTATCAAGAAATATGGTGTAGGCCAGCTGTACATTAATGATAATTTTTCAGCAAATCTTCCATTACCTTTTGGAATTCCAGTATTAAAGGGTCATGTTATGTTCACTTATTATTCAAATGGGTCCAATTTAATTAAAACATTTAAAACACTTTTAAATTTTCAAAAAGCTTTTGATTGATATAATCAAACTATTATTCCAATACTGGTGTTAGAACAGCAACGTATAAAAAAAGGTTTAAAATATCAACTTCGTTTACAAACAGTAGAATTAGAAAAGTAATTAACAACTTTAAGAAATTCAAAAACATATCAACTGTTATTAGATTTCAACACTATAAATCTCTTTGTAATGAGCCTTTTGAAATTAAATCAGATATTAAACAGTCTAATAATAAAATAAACTATTCCTATGTTCCAGTAAATGTTGAACCTTCTACCACTAATTGTGCATCGTGTGCTTATCTTAGATTAAGGTTGCATAAAGCCATCAGTGATAGAGTTTTTATGAACAAAAAAATACTGAACATATAAACAGCCTAAAAAGTTTGTTACAAAAACAAAAACATATGCGAGTTCTAAACCAAAAGCTGAAGCGAAAAGAGGTACAGATACTCAAGCTTAAAAAACATGTGTGATCCAGAATACCGGTTGAGAAAAATTATTAAAATGTTAAAAAAAAAATGCAAGTATTTAAAAAATGAAGCAAAACAGGCAAAAACAGGCAAATAGAAATCAACTCTGACCTTTAAAATGTTAAACAATTGCATCAACAATTTCAAAAAAAAGAAAAATATATAACTGCATTGCAAATAAATAATTCAATTCTTGAAGAAAACTTATGTGAAAAAAAAACTTCTCCCTAATGTTCAAAAATAGATCATAAATCATAGTATCAACATATAATTAATACGGTGGACCATCTCATTCTTGTTTCATCATAGTTTAACAGTGCAAACTATCAAGAAACTCGTAAAGCAAAGATAAGGAATATTGTTAATACAATGACTGATAGAGTAAAAGTAAATCATGCAACTGTTGAATTGTTGAATGAATCATGGGATAAATCATTAAATGAGCTTAATTGTCATCTACATCCTTTAGAAACCATTTCCATTATGTGTTGTTTAACATTAAAAAAATTAGAAAGTGCTTCTGGAAAACTTTTCGGAAATAATTGTCTTGCAGGTAAAATTATTTTACAAATGAACAAGATGAGGCTTATAAACAGAAAAGGTGATCCCAGAGGCTTTTGTTTATTCTTAGAATCTGAAGGTTCTTCATGTGGTTTGATTTTAAGAGTTTATTCTGCATATCATGAAACTTTTAAAAAGTTTTTAGCCACTGTTAAATGTGGTGGGTCACAAACAAGTCTACGGGAAGATTTCTCAACTGACATTGCCTTATCAGAACTTCAAGTTCTCAAAATTTTGGGTAAACTATTCACTGGTCCTTGGATAAAGAAATTTTATACGTCAGTAGAAAATCAAATTCATCATCTATATGGAATTAATATAGCTCAAACTGTTATTAATGTTTTAAAAAAATATACTATGGCCCCATTAGATTTGTTAACTTGTGCAAATGACTTTTTTTGGAGAAGAATTACCAAGTAATAGCATGCTTCTTTCATTAAGAAAAAAACCATTAAATGAAGAAATGTTCTGTAGACAAATGTCTCCATGTCTAACTTGTGTGGATGTTCTTCACAGACAATATAAATGTTATTTCAAAATGGAAATAACAAAAGATCTTTTGATTGAAACTAGATCTGTTAGAGTGAATAACATTGATGCAGAGGAGGTGATGGGCATGTTTAGTGCTGCTAAAAAACGTTCCCCTAATGCTACTTTGTGCTATTTGTCATCTTGAATACGAGCACAAAAAAACAATGTTCTTGCTTTTATTGATTCATGCAATGAAACTGAACAGGAACAAATTATAAATTTTGCAAATTCATATGGAAGAAAGAAAAGGCAGCAAAATTGTAGTCAGTACTTAAAATTGCGAAAAGAAATGATAAATATAGCAAACCAAAACATAAGTAAAAAACAAATTTCAGATAGAAAAAAATAAGAGAAAAGAAGTGATATTCTAGATATTTTAGAAGGTAAAGTAATTGGTTGAAAGATTTTTCATACTTGGAGTGATGATGCTACTTGTCAGGCAACTTTTTACAATGAAAGAATTGAAAAAATGAAAAGAAAAAATAGCCCTTTGTATGTCATTGCTTACTGGACTAATGAAGCTGATTATAATCTGGCAGAAGATTTTGATATTTCGAAATTTGCTTTAGTTGTAGATTTCCTTATCAAGGATTTGGTATTTGCTAACTAATTGCTAAGTAAAATTATTTTTTAAATAAAATTATTTTTTTTCTTTTGTTGTTTAACACTTATATTTTTTTAATTTTTGTTAGTCGTTTTCCCCTGTTAGTTCAAAGTAAGATAAGAGACATAAGTTGTAATAAATAATAATATCTTATCTTTTCTTTTGAAAAAATGACAGGGATGCAATTAGACATTAATTGTCTGAAATTAGTGAGATAATATCTTACCTTCTAAAAAAACTACAGGGGTTGTAGCTAAAGGATTATTCACATATTATATAATAGGGAGGGGGTTACATGTAATAATATCCCTGTTTATAGTGAAAGTGATGAAGTTTTTTTGCGGGAGAAGGGGATGGAAGGGGGGCTTGGTATAATGACATCAGCAAGCATAAGTGTAAAAGGTTTTTTTTGTTCTTCTAGTTATTCAAAATCTAAAATTTACAAGTTTTTAATTTTCAAGTAATTTAATGCTTATTTATAGTTAGTTATGAAATAAATTTTTTATTGTTTGGGGAAAGAGGGTGGGTGGGTTGTGTAGTCTACTAAATAGTTTTGCTTGATTACAGGGTGGAGAAAAAATTTTTAGAGTAGATCTCAAATTAAGCTCTAAAAGGGTTTAATAAGTTTAGAAGTTAAGATTATTAGAAAATGCTCCCTGTTTTATATAGGCTTTTTTTTCTATGATATTTTTTCTCAAACGATCATGGTTTTTAAAATATAATATTTATTTTGTATAGTAGTGTGAACATTCACACCACCCATTGTTTATATAAAAAGTTATATATTTTTTGGGATGAAAAACTGATCAAGCTGTCATTCAACTATTGGAGCATAAAAGAAATGAAAATGCAATCTTATTACATTATCTTAGATATAAACATTATTTTAAATATGAGCCTGAATGTTTTAGCATCTTCAGATACCTAAAAATGTTTGTTTTTTGTTTTTTGATTCATTTTAATTACTTTTTTTAATAGACAATCTTCATAAATTTAGATATTGTTTTTATTTTTTACAGTTTAAGTTTACTTATTTAACGTTTAAGTAACTTTAGATATCTTGTTAAAGGAATGAGGGTTTTATGAAAATATTACAATATTCATACAGTATGCAATATTAAAATTTTTTACGCAGAGTACGTCGCTGCCAAATGAATATTATCTGCGTGAAACTTAATCACGAGTGTGAAATATTGGTCCTAACATTTGATAAATAAATATACATAGTTTTCAAATTAAGTTTACCCAATAAAAATTTCTACAGGTTGCATATAACTTATAAGAAAATTAATTTTTAAACTGTAATTTTAACGTTAAACTTTTTAAGATAAATGTTTTATAAAGTGCGCAATAGTAATTAAAATGTCGCATTAGTTTTATTATCAAGTATTACAGTGATGGTGGTTTTTATATATTTGCAATTTTAGTTTAATAAAGTAATGCAGTAATGATTTATTTTTTCAAAATCAAAAAAAAAAATTCAGTTATGTGAAGATATAAATAAGTTAGTTATTTTTTGTTATAAAAAAAAATTTGATCACACAATTTAATGTAAAATCGAAACCAAAAATAGGCGTTTTTTAAGACACAAAAACACTAATAACTTTTTAAATTTATATTGATTTTTATAAATTTCAAAAGAATTATTATGCAATTTTTTCACTCTTTAATTTAAGTTTTTAAATGTTTTTAATTTTTTTGTAACATACCTATATATATATATATATATATATATATATATATATATATATATATATATATATATATATATATATATATATATATATATATATATATATATATATATATATATATATATATATATATATATATATATATATATATATATATATTTATGTATTCATATTATATTTCAATGTATAAATGTATCCTTAATATCCCAATAACCATTAAATGTATACATTAAAACCCAGCTAACCACACTTACTAATACTATAATTTAGGCTTAGGCTGAGTCTGGGACATTTACTATGAGTAGTTCTCTATTTCCACTTTTAAAATGTGTTCAGTTATAAAAGATTAAATTATTTTTATATATTCATAATAATGTATTATGCATTATATCCTAGCTCTGGCTTACAACTTTTATTTTTTAGCTGTCTTTAGGGCCCAGGCAAAATACTACCAGGTATCTATCCCCTATAACATTTACAAGTTACATTATGGATTGTAACGTAAATGGGATTCATTACGTTACGTGTAAAATGTCCGTTATTTTTACGTAACTGAGACGTAACATTGTAACGCAGCGCTACGTGAAAAGTGTTACGTAGCAACACGTAACATTTTGACCTAATGATATGTAACATTCCCCTATAACATTTTTAGGTTACGTTACGTATTATAACGTAAACCAGATTCATTACGTTACGTGCAAAATGTCCGTTATTTTTACGTAACCGTCACGAAAGATTTTACGTAACGATACATAACATTGTAACGTTACGTGCAAAAATGTAATTTTTGCGTATCTGAAAATTGTAAATGTTACGTATATTTAGTGTCTTCTGTCTTTTATAATTGACCCCTGCCCTCTCCCCATCCCAATCGTATTTACGCCATTTACAGATATAGATATAGGTACAGGCGCAATGGAGTGTTTATACATCAACTGTGTATTGTTTCATGTACCTTCAAATTTTCTACCGCATTGAAACCTAAGTTATAATCAAAAAAGTTGCAAAGAAAACTTTAGTATTAAAAATGTTTTTATATGCTGTCTTCGGATATATTAACGATTTACATCGTTTATGAGATTTAAAAGAAGTTTCTTTTTAAATCAAACCGACTAGCAATCTAATTTAGCTATAATATAAGATATAGGAATTATTTGCCATCTTCTACACATTAAATAAAATGACAAAGTATAATATAATTAGATTGGATAGCTCGTGGGTTTCATTTAAAAAGATTATTTTTTAAACTTATAAATTTAACTGCTTTTGACCAAATAAAACGCAATGCAACTTTACATAATCTAACTATGAGACGCAATTAAAATCCGTATTGATTTTTTTGACGTTATGTTGGGTCTCAGATTACACTTGTTAAAAATGCACTGTTATGATTATAATTGTTATGGTTTATTTTTTTAACTTATAATTATAAGTTAAAAAAAACCATACTGGTATTTTTTTAAACTTTTAACAATGTACAAAAAATTAGTTGTAATTTTTTTTCATAACAAATTTGTCGCGAAAAAAATGTTTGGATTCGCGAAGATGCAATTAACTAATTGAAACTGCGATTTGAATTTTTTAACAAAAAAATATTTTTCCAAAACTTTTTTTAGTTACTAACGTTTCAACAAATGCATCGGTGAATACCATAACTCATAAATGAATTACATTATTTACCAAATTTGATTAACTAACAATATTGTAAATACATTGAATACATTTGCCCAGGACATTGTTATAAAAAAAGTATTTTTTATAAAAACTAACCCACAAGCAATCTAATTCCTTATATATATTATATTCACTGTAACCAATCCTCACGTGCTGATTCGTATTATTTAAAAACTAATTCTCGAATTAGTTTACAATTAATACGTAACTGCTGTCATTAGGTTAACCTAATTTCGGCACGTTTTCTACCTATTGCACAATCTAACATCATGTGCAATCTTGTCCAAAGCCTATCCAGTCAGGCATAATTTCATATATCTCGATGTAATTTTATCGCAAAGCACTCTGGGATGTCCTGCCGGACCTCAGAATTTTATAATATAAAGTAGCAAAACTTATTTTTTTTATGTACCCAAAAGAATTTCGATCTAAGTTATAACGATGCCATCATTTTGTGCTGCTATAAACTGTGGAAATAAGAGTGGAAAAAACTGTAAAGATATTTCATTTTTTCGTTTTCCTTAAGACGAAAAAAGGCAAGCTAATTTATATATTATTTATAATAACTTTTTTTTTCATCAAAAGTTTATAAAGTTATTATTTTAGTATTTTAAAATATATTCTTTTATTGTTTAATTTTTAGATGTAAACAGTGGGTCATCAACTGTCGTAGGAAAGATTTAGACGAAAAAGATTTTGTATTTTTAAACAAAAACTTTTATTTGTGCAGTAATCATTTTGAACATACAATGTATTATTCTACAAATAATAATGGAAAACGTTTGTTACAATCAGCAATTCCTACTATTTTTAACATCCCAAATCCTCCTCCACTTGTTGGTAGCAAAAGGAAATCACCAGTTGAACGTCATTCATTTCCAGCAAAAAAGCAAGTTGTTTGTTTACCTGTTAATTCAGATAGTAATTTAGAGAACAAAATGTCTACTAATGAAATAAATTTCAACAAACTTCATAGGTTACTATTAACATTGCGAGTCAAAAATTCTAGACTACATAAAAAAGTTCGACATTTAAAATCCAAACAAAAAATCCAAAAAAACTGTGAAGGGTCTATAAAACATATTTTAAATTTATCCAGGAAATACTTATCTCCTATATAAGTTAGTTTTTTTAGAAGTCAATTAGAAATGAGTAAATGAGTCAATAAAGAAAAACGCTGGGCAGTTTGTGACAGAGTTTTGGCTTTGCGAATTCTGTTTCATAGTCCTCAAACTTTTAACGTCTTGCGAACAATATTCTGTTTACCAAGTCAAACCTGTTTATTATTATTTTTGTCCCGCGTATTTTCAGATCTTCAAGAAGGGTTTTCTACTCGATTGTTTTCTTTATTAAAGTTACGTGCTGATGCAATGAATCCACACGATCGTAATGTCAGTCTTGTTATGGATAAAATGTCATTAAAGCAGCATTTAGAGTATGATAGAAATTCTGAAAGGGTTTATGGTATGAAAAATGGAAAACTTTTAAATCAGGCTCTTGTAATTATGGTTAGAGGCTTGGCAAATAAATGGAAACAACCAATAGCTTATTTTTATAATAATTCATCAGTATCAACAGCTGACTTGTCTTGTTTACTATGTGGAACCATTTCTAAGGTTCAAGAAACTGGTTTACACATTAGATGTGTAGTTTGCGATCAAGGATCTACTAATATAGCTGCCTTACGTTTGCTTGGGTTTTCCAAAAATTTACCATACTTTAAGGTCAAACTTGCCACTCAAATTTTTAGTTATCAAGTTGCTTCTGCATTATATTGCTGCTCTAATACAAACTTACTTCCTTTAAGTGTGTTACCAACAGCAAGATTTGTTGAACGCATGGATACTTAATTCGATATATTGAATTCATATAAACTATATGCAAATAAACCAGCTCGTTGTGCTCTAACTTTAAAAGGAGCAAGTATTTCTCAGTTGAAAGAGTTAAAGCATTGGATTGAGAAATGGAAATTTTGCAATGTTAGAAGTCAAGCAAGTATATCATGTCATTGGGGTTTAAGTGTCACAATAAATAGTGTTCTAACCTTGAGTAGAGAGCTAATTTCTGAAGGTTTTCAGTTTGTTTGTACTTCTCGTTTTAATCAGGACTGCATTGATAATTTTTTTTCCATTATTCGAAGCAAAGGTGGTTGGAATGACCGTCCAAATGTTAGACAATTTCGAGCTGCCTATAGAAACGCTTTATTACTTATCTATAGAAAAAAGCAAATCCAATAGCAACTGTATAAAGGATTCAAATTTTGAAACAGCTTTCAATCTAAATGATTTTATGAAGTGTTGTACTCAAACAACCACTAATTGTGGAATTTATGAAACAGAAAATAACATACCTAAAGGAATATCTAATTTTCATCCAAGATCATTTTATATGTTTACTGGAAAAATTTTAATGCAACCAAAGGATCAAGCCCTTTTACACATGGCTGGATGGCTTATTCAAAAGGTTAAGTTATGTCATTGGTGTGCAGATGTACTCTTTCTTAGTTCAGCTGACGATCCATCAGCTTTTATGTCACTAGTTTGTAAAATGGAAACAACTTTTATGAAATGATTCTCATCAATAAAACTAAAAAAAAAAAGTCATTTTCAGTTTTTGCACAATCAACATAAAGAACATGCGCTTTATTTGAAAAAAAACATTGTTCTGTTTTTTGTTATTACAAGAATTTTTTATTTCATAAAATTTTTAAACAGAGACATAAACCCACGCAATAAGTCAAATGCAAAAAAAATTGCACTTATTCTTCATAATTAATATATTATGATACTATTTTTTTTTTTTTTTTTTTTTTGTATTAAGATGTGCTAATAACTTTTTAAAAAAATTATGTTTTTTGTTATTACAAGAATTTTTTATTTCATAAAATTTTAAAACAAGAACAAAAACCCACCCTATAAGTCAAATTGCAATTTCAAAAATATTGTACATATTGCCCTTTGATATATTATGATATTATTTTTTCAATATAATTCTTTGTAATGAGACTTATTTATGTTATAATGTATAATATTAATAACTTTTGTTAATGTATAATGTTAATAACTTTTATTTTTAATAAAATAATTTTATGTTCTAAAAAAATTACACTAACTTTATGTTCTACAAAATGTTTTTTCCCCATTATTTTATTCTTATTGAAACATTCTAATGGTAATCTTAACTAAATTGATGTATCTTAATGTTACAAAATTGATATATCTTTAATACAAAATTGAGATTAGCAACAAAGTTGATTAACTAAAAAAAAAACTGTTTGTGTTAGTTGCGGAAGTGGTCCGGCAGGACATCCCAGAATGCAATTTCGATCAATTAACAAGAGTTTCGCGAAGTGGATAGGCTTTGATCTTGTCCGCTTTCTGTATGCTATCTTTCTAACACGATTACTTCCATCTTTTGCTCTAAGATAACTTCGTTCTTCCAAAACTCATTTTACTCTCGGCCGTAAAGCGGTTATGACGCTCCTTCTTGGGGGGCTGAACATGTCTTTGCGTGCCTTGGTATGGTGGTCTCTGTATGGCAACTAGCCGGAGGAGAATAAACCACAATACCTAATTCTCGAATTTAATGCACAACTACCAAATTCTCGAATTTAATGCACAAATTTAGTTTATTTTACGTTACGTTACGTCTATCTTGTTACTTGTTTGAGTGTAACCGATTAAGATGTAACGTTACGTTAAAAAACTCCATTTATGTCACGTAGTTTAGTTACGTCTCGAATCTTTGTTTGGTAACGTTACGTTACGTCTTATTTGGTTACACTTTATAAAGTTGAAAAAAAAAGCAATTGAGACGTAACGTTGCGATTTTTTTTTTTCGTGACACAGTAACCAATTGTGACAAAGCTATTTTACAAAAAAATAAAATAAAAGATGATTTTTAGCAATACGGCAATATAAAACAAACATTTACTGCATTATCAAGTTTATTTACTTAATATTTAATTAAAAGTTAAAGAATGTAACCTTGTTACTAATTGTAACCGATGAAGACGTAACGTAGCTTTAAAATGTTATAGGGGATTGTAATCTGTTGTAGTTATCTATATAATTATTTTTTGTTCATATGTGTATATGTAAATGTATGGAGAGAGCTATTTAGAGAGAAAAGTGAAGTCAGAGAGTGTAGACAGATATTTTACAGAAACTGCAACTATATGCATAATCGGCTTAAGTTTATTGTTATACATAATATATCAAGAAACATCATAAAAAAGGTTGAAATTTTATAAACATTTTTGCTTGTGGGTTTATAAAAACTCGTGAAGTATTACGCTTGTATTATTTACCAAAAAAAAGTAACGTAACAAAATCTAGATATGAAACGTTAAAATACGTCTAAAATATAGATTTTTTTAACGTTAAGTTACGTTTCAGTCTACACTTTTTAAAAGCGCTTTTATAAGTTAAAATAAAATAATTCAAACGTAACTTTGCGAATTGAAACTTTTTTTTTTTCGCGACAAATTAGTTAAAAAAATAAAATTGACTAGTTAAGACAAATCTATTTTACAATTAAAATAAACGATAATAATTAGCAGTTTAAAAAACAAATATTTTGTAGTTACAATTGTCCTGACAAACGCTTACATGATCATGAGTTACGGTATTTAACAAAATTGTTTTATTTATAATATTATTTAAGTACTTGATTATTTATGATTTTTGAAAACGCAATAACACGCTTCTCAAAAATATTGTAAAAAGTATTTTAATAAATTAACCCACGCTTGTGGTTTTTAAAAAAAAAATACTTTTTAAAGATAAATACAACTTTTAAAGCTTTAAAAGTAACGTAACGAAAAACAAACAAAAAAGTACCTTTAAAAGTTAAAATAACTTAAGCTATCTAAAATGTTATAGGGGTATTTATTTCCACTTTGAAAGTGAGTTTAGTTTTA
>NC_088928.1:6840000-6915000 GCF_038396675.1 Hydra vulgaris | reverse complement strand
AAAAGCTTTTGACAGCTGCAACTGGGACATTCTTTTTGAGAAACTGTACAATAATAAAAAAATTACCACTGCATATTGTTAATACAATATCGTCATTATACAGGGAGAGTAGTGCTTCTGTGTCTTATCTAGGTTGCAAATCAACTCCATTCTATCTAACGCAAGGAGTGAGATAGGGATCGATTCTCTCGCCTCATTTGTACAATCTTTACAATCAAAACCTACTAGAAACCTTACAAAATGAAAGTGTCGTAGGAACATCAATAAATGGAAACTACACGGGTGTTGTAGCATATGCTGATGACATTATACTTCTTAGTTCCACCCTCTCTGGCCTACAAAAGCTAATTAATATCTGTAACATTTACACAAAAGAAAATTGCATAAAATTGAATGCTGACAAAACCGAGTTTTTGGTCACCGGAACACATCAAATTAAAAAATGCACGATAACACTCAACCACCAAAAAATAAAACTAGACAATAAACTTACTCATCTAGGATTTATATGGGACACAAAATATTCACCAATTGCCTCACTTAATCGTTTAAACATTGATAACCGAATATCCCATTTCCGGGCAGTAATACAGTCTTTAATTCAAGCTGGAATTCGTTTTGTTCACCCAAACTCTATTGTCCAGTTATATAAAACTTTAGCTGTTCCAACACTAACGTATGGTCTTGAGCTTTGCGACCATAAAGAAATGTTATTGCAAAAGCTTGATATAGTAGGAAGAATTGCACTGAAGTCACTACTAAACGTTTCAAAACATAGTAAAAATTATATACATCCCCTATTTTGTATTGAAGATATATCTATAATTACGCAACAAAATAAGATAAACTTATTTATTCGCCTGTTGAAAAATAAAATGACATTTGATATTCTTAAGTCGCAGTTGAACAACGAATCAGGTCCACGACCTTTTGTAGATAGCGTCAAGGCTCTGTGCAATAGTCATAAACTAAATATAGAGAAACTAATGCAACACAAAGAAAAAATAAAAATTGCTGGTTTAAAAAATATAATTCCTGAAACGGATCTTAAAATCTTAAAATGTGCAGTTGAGTTCTGGAACTCAAAAGAACAAAGCACAATCTTTAAGGATGTTCTTGAAAATAAAATTCCTAGATCCTAGAGATTTTTTTTGAAACTTTTTATTTACCTTACTTGTAATATAGAGTGGGTGTTTAACAAATATATAAATTAAAAAATTAAATAAAGCAATTATTAATTTGGAAGACGAGAAGTCTGAACGTGCGATTGCCGCACGTTTACAAAATGCCTAAGACAACTATTCACGACGTCATTCAGCACATCAAGTCAACAGGCACGAGCGCTGCAGGAATATCCAGTGGCAGACCAAGATGTACCACATCAAAAACTTATGCTATGATCCGCCGTGCAGCCACGAAGGATCCACTGGCATAATTTTCACAAATTCTCAATGAACTGCTTTCTGATGTAAATGTAAGCTCTCGCACCATTCGGCGACGCCTTGAGAACGATTTCAGTCTTCGATCCTGCATTAAAACCATAACTATCTCAGAAAAATATTCGTGACCGCCTCAAATTTTGTAAAGCACATAAAAATTGGACCGTGGCAATGTGGCGACGTGTCATGTTCTCAGACGAATCGCAGGTGAAACAATTTACTACGCATAAAGTGAATATTCGACGGCCACCAAACACACGCTACAATGCTTGTTATGTTGCTCCAGCGGTAAAACATTGCCCTGCAATTGTGATTTGGGGAGCAATTTCTGCCAGAGGTCAAACAGGAATCCATCTCATGCCGCCAGGTGAAACTATCAAAGCTGTTAATTATTTGCAAATAAAAAAGGAAAATGTTCCTATTTGGCTCAGAACCCCAACTGTAACATCTTTATGCATAACGGCGCGCCATGTCATCAGGCAAAGATCGTCAAGACGTGGTTTCAAGAGAATTCCATCAATGTTCTTGCTCTGTGGCTGGCTCGTCACCAGATTTAAACCCGATTGAAAATTGCTGGGTAAAATTGAAAGCAGAAGTGGCAAAATCAAACTCGATGTCGGCAACAACTTTAAAGGAGGCTATACTGGAGGCGTGGTCCCAAAAAATAACGAAGAATAGAAGCCTCGAAGAATAGAAGCTGTCCTCAGCCGGAGGAAAACATTCGAGGTACTAAAAACTCTTTTCTGATGTGAACTACGTGTTGGTTCCTTCGAAAGTGTGTCATTGACTTATGCGAATGTTGTTTGTTGCGTTTAATTCAATCATATTATCATTAAATTGAAGTGGTATTACGTTTCTGTCTAAAATACTATAGATAGCCAGCACTGTAAACTTATTTTGAGAACTTCTTTGCTGTGGCATTCATGCAAGCTTTAGATATGTAACTTATAATTTCTTTGTTTAACAAGTTAAAAAAATTTCTTTATGGGATCAAACATGTTCATAAAATCACAAAACTTTTTTATACTATGGTATTCTTTACCCATTTCTCAAAAATCTAATATTTTTACATAAATAAACATCAAAAGTTCATTGCTGCTAGTTTATTTATAATTTTGGTAGAATAAAATTTCTGAATGAAATTAGGAGACAGTGTAATAAACCATAATGTTTTGAACATAAAAAGTTATAATTTAAAAGTTACATTGCGGAAAATTTTTGAAAGCAAACATTATTTCATCTCATATGTCGGTGTTCATAAAAATGTTGCAGTCATTTGTAACATTGAACTGATCGCAATTAGCAGAACTATTATTTTTATTTACAAAACCACTATTTAGAATTTTTACAGATTATTTTTCGCTGGAACTGAATATACATAAGGCCATTTTTTTTTTTTTTTTTGCTATGCTCCATTAGACATTTTTTTTTTTACTAATGAAAATTAGACATTTTCTTGAGCTGCATTGCTTGCTAATTGATTTTGGTTGCCTTTATAGAGTATAAGTTTTTTACTATGCCTTATTTTATTTCTTTTTTTTTTTTTTCTATTACTTTCCTTTACTTTTATTAAATTTAATCAAAGATGTGAAGTGATGCAAAAAACAGAAACTATAGGTGGAAATCTCAATAAAACTCATGTAGCCAAATGCACCAAAAGTATTAATCAATAAAAAAAAAGTAGTTTCAGAGTTGCAATCACCACATCTGGTATTTTATATTAAAAATACATACTATAATTATGATATAATTTCTTTTTCAGCTGTATAGCAACAGAATAAACAAAGCGTTGCTATGGAAAAATAAAAAAATTTACTTAAACTTCTGTATAAAAAAAAGATTTTAAATGGTGTTAGCTATTTTTTTCATAAAACTTGAAATTCGTAACTTACGATAGCTATATTACTTAAAAAATTATAATTGAAAAAATGATTTTTTTGATTTTTAATAGTGGTCTACCACCTACTTTTTTCCACCACCTACTTATAATATGCCGGATGCTTTCATAAGTCGCAGTTTGCTAATTCATCTCGTTGATATCTATTATTCGTCAATATTTTTCATGAAGTAAAGTTTTTAATAAAAATTTTGTTTATTAATTTTGTTTATTACTTATTTTTAAATTTAAAATTCCTGTCTAAAATTGGAATAAGTTTTTATCATTTTAATTAAGTTTCCATTTACTTTTAAATGTTTTCAAATGTAAAAAGTTTTGAGAAGTGAATTTGGTATGAAGAATGAATTTTTTTAGGTGGTAATTTACTAAAAAAGTGGAAAAGTTTTGCGAAGTTTGTAAGAAGTTTTACGAAAAGAAAAAACTGTTGCTAGGTTTAACGTGATTTGAAGCCAGAATCATGACTACTACTCCAAGGCTGCTGATACCTTTTTGATACTAGCAGCCTTGGAATTTTAAATAAAATGTTTATTGATTATGTTTATTGAATTATATTTTAAAGCTAAAGATAAATTGATATAACAAAAAAAATAATCATTGGCTGATCACTTAAACTTTTTATCTAAAAAATTAAGTATATATTTTCATTAAAACTAGCCAGTACTTTTAAATTGAATAATTTAATTTTGACTTAACAAATTTCAATTGTTTTATTTCATGGACTACTCCAAGCCAAAAAAAAAACTTTGAAAACTATAAACACTATTTAGCTTATGTGTTTTAATTCAAATCAAAAAAAAATTTTGTTTCAAGTTCTGAAAGGATCTTATAGGACTTTTTGACTAGGACTTAACAAAACTTTAAAAGAAAACAAGTAGTTTATTGTACATCCTGATTAGAAAATCAACTTTATACGGATTAGGAGATGTCCATTAATTGTGTCAACAAAACAGTTGAGAGATTAGGGTTCAACAAAGTATGACAGTCGTTGACATATGAAGTAGGGGGAGAGATCACAATAAATTGACCTCAAACTTGTATCTATCAACTTGGGTAGTTGTAACAGTATCAAAAACAACAAAATTAAATTAATTCAAATAAAACTTAATTTTAAAATAGAAAACTATGATAAAAGAAACTATGATAAAAGAAATAGTAAAACTATTTCTTTTATCATAGTTTAAACTCAGAAACTATGATAAAAGAAATAGTATTGAAAATCCCAAAAGCAAAAAAAAATTGCAATTAGCAGAAAAATAAAGTCAAAAATTAAGAAAATAATTATGATTTAATTTTTTTTAATTGATAGTCTGATTAAATCAAACCCTCAGTCGAAGTAGCAGCTCTCCTTGCGTGTTCTGCCTATTTATAAGTCGATATAGCAGCACTCCTTACGTGTTCTGCCTATTTATAAGTCGATATAGCAACACTTTTTGCATGTTTTATTTATTTGTCGGTCGATGTAGCAATATTCCTTGCATGCAGAGGCAATTTTACGTATGTGTGTGGGGAGGAGGGGGTTGAACACCCCCTACCCCTTAAAGAAGGTGATTTTCAATTTATAGTCGCTTTTTCCACGAATTTAATCGGGTATTTGACATAATTAGGTAAATTTTAGTTTTGAGGACCTTTTTATTCAAAGAATCACCTCGTGATTCTATAAATAAAAAGATTACAAAATACGTTGAAATCATTTGTAATGAGCAGTTAGTCATTCAGTTACTTTTTGATATTATACTTTCTCTGTTTTCGATAATGATCTACGTATATGAATTTCGAAATTTTACTTTTTGACGAATTATTAGAATTTTTTTTTTTTAGTTTACAATTATTAATCGTAATATAACAATATAACAATACATAAACTTGGTATCTGAAAGAAGATCCAAAAGATCTTGTCGTCAGAACCATATAAAATATATCAAAGGTGTATATATAATATAATAAAAATACAATTGATTTAATAATTATTAACAATGTAGAATAAACAAAAACAGAAAATAATTTTACATTTCAAAAATATTTATATATATTGTCAGTAGAAAGAATAAAGTTTTTTAATTTAGTTTTAAAAACAGAAAACGAAATTGACAATCAAAATTTGGAACAACAATTTTGTTCCATAAATACGGTGCTCGATAGTTTATGCAAAATTGATTAAACTTTGTTTGACAAAAGGGTTCAGTTATTAAATTATTATTTCGTAAAGTATATTTGTTTATAGCTTTATGGGTAAAAAGATCTTTAAAAATGAACAATAGTTGTTCACTTTTACAACGAAACATAAAGCATAAAATATTATAGACATTGAGTTCGTAAACGTTAAGTGCTTTAACGTTTTTAAACAAAATATTAGAATGAGAAAAACAATTTTCAAAACATATTAAACGCATTGCGTGTTTCTGACGATGGTAGAGATTTTGTAACTTACTTTTAGAGGTACTTCCCCAAACAATATTGGCATAATTTATATAGCTATGTATAAATGAGTAGTAGAGTTGAAATAAATTTTGTTTATTTAGATTTAAATCATTTAAATGAGTTCATTTAATTTAGTTCATTTAAATCATTTAAATGAGTTTCTGTCGTTGTTTTTTTTCGAACCAAATCATTTTTTCGAACAGTTAAATTTCAATATTAATATATTAATTTGCCTTAACTTGGGGGTCATCTATAGAGAACGTACGCTTTTTCAACCTCTTCTCCCCCTCATTTTGCTTTACGCTTTTTTGAGTACCCTCCACCTCCCTAAATGTACCTACGCTTTTAACCTACCTACTTAACATTTCATGATTTTAATTTTAATTTAATGTACTTTATGGACAATCCTTTGTTTCTCCGGGCAACAGCCTTTTTTGTCAAGTTTCGTGTTTAATAGTTAAATAGTTGAGAGAGGGTTATAACCACAAAAAAAAGCAGTTTTCTTGCCTGTAGTGGCCCTCTCGGCCTTTATAAATAAATAATATTAAAAAAATAACAACAATTTAATTATTCAAAAACAGAAAAATTAACTGTTTTGGAGGTTTTTCAACGCACCGACTATTTCAATTTTGGTCAACCCCTAAACAAAATTTATTCTAAACCGCTTGAGCTTCTGCCAAAAAGTTTATTATTAATTCATCATTGTTTGGTGTACTCTTTTTATTCAATGAAGATTGTAGACCGTAGACAGATTAAACAAATGGTATAATCTGAAAGAATAATACAATTGTGGTTACTATAATAAAAGAATATTATTGTTGTGTTTCATCATTTCATCTTAAAAATTTTAAGCGAAACTGTCACATAGACATCTAAATAGATCAAAATATCATAAATATCCATGGATTTTTAATATCCAAAATGTATTAGCCTGTGTTGAATTATAACAAAATTCAAAATCCTGGGGCATCTTTTCATTTAGGGTGAAGCGGGGCATATAGAGACACTTAAGAAACAAATGCTAGTTGCGGAGAAACTAATCAAATGAATGAATTTTAGGAAATTTATATAAAACACTGTTTTTTATAAATTTCCTAAAATTCATTGATATAAGAAAATAAAAAGAAAAAAAAAAAACCTAAAATAAGTTACCATATCAAAGTAACGAAAATCTAGACAAACAAAACTTTTACATTTTGCAAGTAGGTGGGGCAAAACAGGGCAGTTAAAAAGCAACAGTTATTCGTCAATTGTAAAGCTTTAAAAATGATGAAAAATGAAGACTATCTAGCGTCAAAATAAGTTTAGACATTAAACTTTCAAAAAAAGCAACATACCCATAGAAACTACACGCCCTTACACCCATACACCACAAAAAAGAAATAACAGCTAAAATAATTTTTTTTTTTCTTTTTGTTTTTAATAAAATACCTCCGCTCTATTCTAAACTATATATTATTAAGTTGGTAACTTCTATTAAATTAAAAATTAAACAAAAAATTTTATGGATTACATAAATCACACAAAGAATATCCTGAAACTATTTGGCAACATTTTTGATGGGCTGGCTCATTAGCAATATGTAGATTGTAGAGCAAACTTAAATATGCCATATGTATCAGCAGCTTTTCTAGC
The DNA here is from genome assembly GCF_038396675.1 of Hydra vulgaris. NCBI lineage: Eukaryota > Metazoa > Cnidaria > Hydrozoa > Anthoathecata > Hydridae > Hydra > Hydra vulgaris. The sequence goes on along the minus strand of NC_088928.1, from coordinate 6,907,611 downwards.
TCTAAGTTCCTTTTTACTCACAGTTAAAAATGCTTTTCATCTCATTTTTGATGATTGATCTTTCTTATATCATTTCTTACCATTTTTTATACAATTTCTCACCATATTTGTTTACATTAAACACTATTAATAATCGAAGTAAAGTTATAAAAATAAGAATTTCTTTGAATTTTTTACTAAAATCGCTTTTCTAAATAAGAAAAATTATATTTTAGATTAATAATAAAATCATCAAATTGTCAGCAACATCAAATGGTAGTAATATATTCAATTATATAAATAACTTGTTATGATAGTTGACAAAAGTCATTTTACTGAAATTATTACAATTCAAAAAGTTTAATTCCAGATAACTTTTTAAAAATAGATTCTAAAAGAAGATAAAAAATACTGTCTGAAAAATGTAAGCATTTTATAAATAAAGCAAGTTCCCAATAGTTCCATATAAATCTTTTGTCTTTTAATCGCTTAAGAAAATACGCAAACTTCGTTTTTCGCAAACTTATACTAATGCATTTTGGTACTATTAATGCATTTTGGTATTTCTAAAATTATTTTTTTTACAATTATAAAGCACAATAATTTAAAATGTTTTATCAGAAAAAAAATAATTTTTAGCTGAGATATAAGGCTTCAGCATAACTGTTCCGTTATGCCCCATTCTTCCGACATGCCCCGCTCTACCCCAACTCAAATTGATCATGTATAAAGTTTTAGCTCATAAGATCATGAGTAACAGGATTGCGTTAAACTCAATCTTTTCAATTTTTTATGTTTTTTTTTTATGGAAAATGTGACTTATTAAATTCTATATTAAATGTAAAAAAATATTTAAAACTTGATATTAAGAAAAAAAAAGGTTACATTGGCTAAAAACTGATTTTATTTAAATTACGACAATTACAAATCAATGTTGCAGAGTTTCACAATGTATATTTTTTCCGATTCTTTTTTTTTTACTTGATTTTTTTATATGATTAAATTTTTTCAGATTATTTTTTTTCTCTTTTCCAGATTTCTTCATTGCAACTACCGGTAACCTTAGCGGGCATCATCTTTTTCACGATGATATATACACATTTATACACATATACATTTGGCCTTTGGTCTTGCAAGATTTACTTGCAAAGAAATCTTGAATAAAGCAAATATTTCTCTTGGCGCAGTCGTTTATTGCTTTCATGTTTTTAATGAACTGAACAAAATTTCTATAGCTCTCAAAATCATCCCAGCATCCAGAATATCCCTTATTTGATTGATTAACATCTACCTCAGAAACACTAACAATGTCGAAATAGATTCCGTTTTCTGGACCAACAAGGTTAGGAAGATTCAGATTACTGTCCAAAATGAGAACTTTTGTTTGCGAGCCGCCTCTGAATATCACTGACTTAACATTGATAAGCAAATTTTTTATCATTTCTGCCTTTGTGATGTCAGGCAAAATTTTGTCTGCTAATTCAAAAACTAATACTTGTTCATCTAAATGCCATGCGATGTTTTATTAAAGAATTTTCTAGATCTTTTGCCTTCTAAAGCAAAAAGATTTCTCCAGCTTACAAGGCTCTTTTAACGCCGAAATATAATGACATAACAGAGGGTGCTACTTTAATTTTTTTGGAACCATGGAAGATGCATAAAACCAGCTGGCACTGTTAACCTTTTGCACCTTGTCTGCTGTTAATATCTTGTGTGTAATTTTGGTAACCCGAGTTGTTGAAATGTTTATTGCATCAACCGTGAATCTTGTTTCATGCATGGCACCAGAATAACTTGAGGTAATGATCTCTAGCAACCGTTTCATTATGAAGTGCAGAAGTCAAGTAGGTTTCTTTGGTATTTACGTAAAAGTTAAACTAGAAGCTTCTAAAAGAGAAGAATTAAAAGTGCTCTAATCAAAAGAGATCTATCAAGCCTATTTAACTCAATAAAGATCTCTGGCCAATCAAGAAATAATAATCGATAAAGATTTCTGTCCAGACCTTTTTAAGTTTAATGTAAAGTGAAGTCAATAATATTGGTAAATGTTGCTAATGCTTCGTCGTATATACCAGTATCGCAAATGTTTGTATCTTTGAGGTTAAATGTCTTTTAGGTTCAAATGACTTTGATTAGATACTACAGTGTTTTTTTTTGTTTTGTTTTTGTATTTGACACAGGCTTATATGTTTTAGCTGTTTTAGTCTTACACATACGTCACAATTTTCAAAATTAGTTCGAACTTTTTAATTTGAAAACTTTGATTGGTAAAAGTCAATTAAAAGTAAATTTGTTGTTAAAAAATTATGTTGCTATAGCCGTTCTCTAAAAAATACACAAAAACACTTTTACTATTACGAGTCGCGTGTACAATTAACACGAAAGGTTACAAAATGCTATTGAAAACTCTACTAAATAAATGAACTGTTTTTTAGCTACTTTCTAGATGTCAATAGTACATTTCATCCTATGCCATTTTTAGCTTTACAAGGTGCTTGAACAATTTCAAGCGTATTTGCCGAAATAGTTCATTCCACTGTCATTCATTTCAACGAGCTGTTTGGCAATTTTTTTAATGTTAATGATTTGTTTTTTGTGTATCTGAGCAAACATGATGTTGTTCAGGTCATTGCCTCCAATTTGTTACTTAACACAGTTTTTACTCTTCTCATTATACTAAAGCTTCTTTCACATGATAATGTCGATATAGGCATGGTGTAGTAAAGCTTCATTAATTTGTTTGTTTGTTTATTGGCATCTTTTGCAGCTGGCATGGCATTGAAAATATCTACAACTGTTGCCACTCTGGAAACACTCTGTATTTTGGTTGTTGCAATAGCATTGTACAGGTTATTAATTGTTGATAGCCTCTTCAACTCAACTTTTAGTTCCAATATGTCAACATCATTAAAAAATGGCATTCCAAATAAAAACGGTGGGGAATCTTGTTTATTTATCAATGAAATTAAAACTTCTTCTATATTATTTACTGCTGTTAATCCATCCTGTTCAAATCTCTCACTCAAACTGTTCTGAATAGCATCAATTGCTTCAAAATAAGATATCTTTTTTTTTGATCTGATTTGGCAGGACCAGTCATTGCACCGCCCAATTTAAGCTTCTTCTCAGTAATTAGTCTCAGTAATTACTGAAAATCTCAGTAAAAATAAAAATCTCAGTAATTACTGAATCGCTTAATGTTTTAGATATTACTATTTATCTCTGCGTAACTTCGGTTTCAGATTAATTGTCTTGCTTGATTCCAGATATTTTTTTTGTCGCCTTTAAAATTCTATTAAATTCCTTATCTGATCTAAGTTTTGCAAATCTCTGAGATGCATTTCGAATGCAGAGTACTGCAACATCACCGGTCAGATTAATTTTTTGTAACTGCTTCAATAAATTCTCTAGCATTGCAAAAAATTCAAAAGTGCTTTGCAGTTCAAAAAGTGTTTTTACTTATAAAAGCTGAGATAATAAACCTTTAATTTGTGTTCTTGTTTCTGCAGCAATAGTCTTTCACTCTGAAGAATGTTCAATATTGTACGGAGTTCTGCAATTTTCTCCAACACCACTTGTACTGCTTTTGTTTGTGTTGTCCATTGAGGCATTGAAATAGACTTCAGTCGCAATATTCTGTATTCATCTGATTCAGACTCATGCAATATATCCTTTTGAATTTGTTCAAAAAAGCCAACACGCTTTGGATATACCCTAAAAATTGCATAAATTGACTGTACAATGCTGAGAGAATCTAACAGTAGTGATGATATTGCATATGTATCCTTAACAATCAGCTCGATGCAATGTGCCATGCAATAAAAATATTGTGCTTGCTGTCCAAAAATATTTTTCAGTTTTACTTCCAAGCATTTCATAACTGATACTCCATAACTGATAACTATACTCCAACATAACATAACTGATACTCCATAACTGATAACTCCATAACTCCATAACTGATAACATAACTGATACTCCATAACTGATAACTATGATACATCATAGCCAATTCTGGCAACTTTTGTTTATTCCAAGTTTCACCTCAAAAGGATATATTCAATAAATGTCACCAAGGCATATGAAGAAAGACCGTAGACGCATCCATATACTCTAATAATTCCTTCTTAGTAGTATGTGAGAATTTATCTGCAAGTATTAAATAGAAATGTTTATCTTTGATTAATTTAAAAATCTACCTTCGTGCTTCTAAGGTAAGAAGTTGTTCTTGCTCTTGCAAGATGTCATGAGATAAAACATAATGGTTTTCAACCATTAACATTTCTAATGCCTTGTCACTTTTACTCTTATCCAAATAACGGGTGATGCAGAAGTTATCGGACAAATCCTAATTTCATTATTTGAGCATAATAATTAGTTTTTGTGGTTTTATGCGTAGGCATAAACGTTCTATAAAATATAAACTTTATTATTTAAAACACAATTATTTAAAATGAGGTTAAATGCAGCTGAACGAGAATCTTTTCGAAAGCGACTAAAAATGTTTTTGTAAATAGACCTAATATAAAAAAAAATCGTAAATCATTTTGAAAAGGAAGGATTTGCTCAAAGTACAATATATGATAACCTAAAAAGACTTGAAACTGTTCAATCGTTTTCTGATAGAAAGCACCCTGGTCGTCCGACATCCTGGACAAGAGAAAAGAAAGCCGAACTAACGAGACTTGTCAACAATCGAAAAGGGTCAGTCAGAGAAAAATAGGTATTAAATTCAGTGTAAATCAATCGACAATTGGTCGTCAGTTAAAAAAAATAAATATTTAGTATAGAAAACGTGAAAAGACTCCAAAATACACTATAGAACAACAAATAAAGGCAAAGAAAAGAAGCAGGAAACTAGTTAACCAACTCTATAACACAAAATCGCTTCTAGTCATCGATGACGAAAAATACTTTTGTTTTGCAGGTGACAACATGCCTGGAAATTCTGGATACTACACAAACAACAAAAAGACATGCCCAGAAAGTGTTCGTTTTATAGGAAAAGAGAAATTTCCAAAAAATTTATTAATGTGGATAGCCATATCTGACCGTGGTATGTCCGAGCCATTGTTTCGCACTTCCAAGGCTGTAGCGATCAATTCATCAATCTATATTCATGAATGTTTAGAAAAACGACTTCTTCCATTTATTCACAAGTATCATGGAGACTTTAACTATTTATCTTGGCCAGATTTAGCAAGTTCTCATTATTCTAAAGATTCTCTAAATTGGATAGACCAATATGTCTATTACGTTGATAAAGAATCCAATCCCCCAAATGTGCCTCAAGCACGACCAATTGAAAATTTTTGGAGACATTTGGCACAGAAGGTTTACGAGGGAGATTGGCAAGCTTCAATAGAGCAAGTTTTGATTGATCGCATTAAACTAAAACTACAAGAAATTGATTTAAACTTTTTACAGTCGCATATGAAAGGCGTCAGAGCAAAATTGAGATCAATTGCGGATGGTGGTGTTTTTTCATATAAAAAAGAATATATTTTTATTAAAAGATAAATGCTTTATTTAAAAAAAATATTATAGTAGTTTGTTTTTTTATTTATAAATAAGTTATTGACGTTTTTATTTTGTCTGATAACTTCCGCATCACCCGTTAAAACTAGTAAATATTGGTTTTTTCATCATTATCACCTCCTATAGCTACACCCTGTCGAAGCAATGTTTTCAATGTTCCGAAATCAGCTAGCATGCTTTTTCTTTGCACTACTTGCTTCTCCACTTACAATTTGGTCAGTATGAGGATTAATTGTTGTGAACTTTATATTTTCTTTCTCAATCTTTAGAGCACTTGCACTATGTACACCGGAGTCCTTGTGATCTTTTGGTGCTGCTGCAGATTTGCTCCCTGTTCTAAATCCTTTCCCGACTCCATGCTTGAACACTCCACCAGAACATGAATCATATTTTATACAGATTTCACAAAAGACAGCTTTCAGTGATTAATCATAAAATAACCAATTAAACTCATTAAACCAAGCCTTAATACAAGTTCCATTTCTGTCACTGCTTTTTTTATCAATTTCACTGAAATCCTCCGCTTTTCTGACAAGATTTTCCGTTAGAATTTCACCATCTTTTGCATCGGACTCCTGTTTTTGTGTATTGTCTATTTTTTGACTGCTTATGTCAACTTTATCCTGATTCTGTAGTTCACCGTGAGGGTTCTCTGACACCACCGGTTCAGTTGTTGTTTTTTTCAACAAAGAAGTAATTTTGATTTGATAAGGTTATGCTGCTGCTTTTGAAGATTCCTTAGTTTTTTTCTTCTGAAGTCTTTCGGCCACCGGCATGACTGTTTAGAGGTTAAAACCGTGACATTTCAGTTAAGATTACTATTAAGAAAGTACTAAGAGATATAAATTTGTACGCAAATAATCATCGAAAAAATTTAATCACTGGAAAATAATCATCGAAAATAATAATACTAACTGAAAAAACTGTTGCTATATTTGTTTTATAAAAAAAGGAACATATTGTAAAGACGATATTTACAATGTATTCCTTTTTTACTCTTTTTCTCGAAAATAAAAAACACAAACTGAAAAAACTATTGCTTTTTAGCAAAACATCTACTAAAAAACATTTGGAATATATATAAAGATTTAAGGCCTAATAACAAAAAGTTGAAGGGTATGTCGATAGCAAGAAGAATTAAAAATATAACATACTTTATTTTATTTAAAACTGATTTTTGAAAACATGTTAGTTCTAACAGGATTGCGATTTACAAAAAATTCTTTTACGTCGGTTTATTTATCTGAGCTGTTTCTGAGTTACGCCACTGCTGCTAACTGATTCTGGACCTTTTTTTTCTCTTCAATAAAACATTTTCTAAAGTTTCGTTTAAATCAATTTAAACTGCTTTTACTTAAAAAAATTTGAAAAAAGATTAATCTATTACCACCTATCCCACCTATTACCAGTTCCAGTTGGTAGATATTGATAATAAAATATACCAACTACTAAACATATTTTAGTTCCAAATCTATTTTTTTGTTAACAAAATCTGCATGGAGAAAAATAACAGATGAAACAAGCAAAACTTACTTCAATATTTTTTTTACTGATATCACTGTGTCAGGGCCGACGACGCCGAGGGGTATGGGGGACTAGGAAGGACGTGCTCCCTCCCCCCTAACTTTTTTTCTAAAGGACTTTTTTTTTCTTTTTTTTTTTTGTAAATTCTAGGTATAGAGGACTTTTGCCCCTCCACTTCGAAACCTGTGTCGTCGGCCATATGTGTGTTTAGTAAAAATTTGTTTTTACAACAAATTGAGTTTTTATACTTAAAAGAAAATAGAGAAATTAAAATGAACTAATAAGAATAAGTTTTCTACAAAACCGCTAATGTAAACGTATTTTGTGAAAAACAAGAAAACTGGAAACAAGTTAAATATATATGAAAAGTTTAATATTTAGGGAAAATAATATACGCAGTTTTTGGCATTATAAATTTGCATTTACAGTAAAAATAAAGTTTTGAAGCAAAATAAGTTTTGTGCAGAAATGAAATGTAGAAACCTTCAATCTTGCAAATGAAATCTAGAAATTTTTCTACTATTTATTGTGCAAAACAAAGCGCAAATAAACCAATATTGTAATAACGGACGTATAAAGCGGATTTAAAACGTTTCAAGCATTTTTGCAATATAGATGAGGTTGATACTAAAAATTATTACAAAATAAAACTGAAACCAAAATATGAAACCTTTATGAAATCCATAAATTAAAAAAAAGTAAAAAAAAATAGCCTTTAATTTCAATTAATTTTTTCTATCGTATTGACCTATGAGTTAATGAGTCATTGTTCATTGAACTATTTAATAAAACCACAACAAACTAATAAACTAATTTTAAAAACTAAATTTCCGTCTTGAAAATTGACGAGTTGAGTCTTAAAAATTGACAAGTGCTAGAAAATTTTTTTTATTAAAGTTGACTTTTTGGTGTGAGGTACATTTTTTGTGTGATCAACGCTAACTATTCAAAAATATGCACACTATTTAGGGTAATATATTGTTATAATTTATTTTTTTATTAAATAAAAAAAAAAACACTAGTTACTTTCAAAAATATTTGGGTTATAAAATGACCTTAATTTTTGAATCAAATTATCTCCAAAAATAAAAATCTCAAAAAAATATTTTGGTACTGTTGCGAAGCTGTGGTTCTCTTTTTTGAAATAAACAAATAAAAAGTAATTGTATTTTAATTCATTGGTTGAATGATGGAAGAAAATACACCTCAAACTATTTTGTCGACATAAAACCTGAGATCTTATTTCTTCCTTATGACTTTTATTCTCTAATAATGTTATTTCCATTAATACATCGCGTAAGAAAATTTTCGCAGTGTCTTACGAAGTTTAAAAGATTATGTTCAGTAATGTACTCACAACCGTTCCTCATTCGTTCTTATAAAGTGTTTTTCCGATCGGATTCATTTGTCCTTTTGAATTATTCTTAATTTTTGAGAGATTCTTCACAAAAGATTAGAAAAGATGAGTTTTGGAGAAAAAAATAAATATCATAGGAATAACTACCATAAAAATCTGATAATGAATAATAAAAGTTAATGTTGTCCATCACCAAGGTAAACTCTTCTTCCTCCCCGACAATAAGTGTATTTAAGAATCCTTTAAAGATATCAGCTGTCACCCCTACGCCAATTATTAGTTTACTGTGGACTATGTTTAAACAATTTAATGCTAATATCATCGTTATGTTACGGCCATTCGATGACAATACACGTTAATTTGGGGTTTTTCCTCGGAGCCTGTATCCGTGGTTTCTTATCATATGAAGATTGAATGGACTTCCATCAATATAAATGATATTTCTGTAACGTTGTTGCATTGTCAAGTTTAAATACCATAAAACATATGCTTTTCTTTCCTTTTTTACCTTTACTGAATTGCTTCTTTCACTAATGGGTCTTAAAATTTTATATGTATAATTCAATTTTTTTAACCATCGCAATGATGTAGAGGCATTGACATCAATTTCCAATTCTACCTGCATCTCCAGTAACTTATAGTTACTGTTATCTCCAATTAACTCATGTAGTTATTTCTTACTTCCTCAGTTTCAACCTGACTGTCAAAAATCACTTCTAATTCCAGGATTGATATTACCTGTTGATATATATCAATGGACCAGGCGTCGTATTGACGTCTCACTTCTATGCACGAGTTCCGATACTTTTTTAATTTTAATTTACTTTTTTAAGTTTAATTGGGTGATTTGTTTTGCATTAGATGTCTTCATTGATCTGTCTGAAGCCTATTACACAGTAAACCATATCATTCTTTTAAAAAAACTTGAACAATTGAATAAAAAATAAGAGTTTACTATGGTTTAAGAATACTTAAAACGAAAAAGTAAACAAAGTAAACGAATGGTTTTCACAAAACTAGGTTTAATATTTTAAATAAGAACCTATTATGTGTAAATTAGGATAACTAATGTCAATGTAATAATTAATGTCAATTTAATAATCTATACTAATGTTTTAAAAGATTTGCATAGAATATAATATTCACATTAAAAAAAAAGAATTTAGTGAGCTCTATAAAAGACTTTTTTAAACACAAAGGGCCAAAAATCATAACATAATCAAATTACACAGTTTATACGTTTATTGGTTCGTTTTTATAGCAACGGTTTTTTTCTAGGATTATATTTTGACAATACCTTTGCTTCCTTTATTTTTAAGTTTTGTAGTCTTCAATTTATTCCACCTCCTGGATATAGTTAACTTTTAAAAGGAAAATTTTGGGCAAAAGTTCTATTTTTTACAAAATCAAAAACAAAAGGAGTTGAAACTGTGAAATCAATTTCATGCTGATCAATAGGGTGTTCAATTTCATAGTCAGACATAATCCTAAAGCTGTCTTAAAACTTACTAGTAAATGCAGCTTTATTACTTTCAGCTTTTAATTCTATAGTTTTCATATTTAGTTCCACTAAACCATCACTGCTATGTTCTGGAATTTCTACTACAGTTATTGGTTCAGCTAAGTAATCATGATCATTTGCTATAGCAAATCTTGGGTTGGTAATGATGTTGATGTTGTTCCAACTCAATATCTGGTATTTTGTGCTGTTTGTTGTTTGATTGCTCAATTGTTCTTGTATTATCAATTGTTCTTGTATCTCAATTGTCCTTGTATTATCAATTGTTTTAATTTGATCAAAGAGATTAGTCACAAACCTGTCTTCAGAATACACATAGTTTGGCAAGTAAGCTTCAGCCGGAATAATCGAAGGATTATATGGAAAGATTTCACATGATTTAAAGCCAGATTCAAGATTAGCTTTTGTCAAACTTTTATTCCAGGCTTTGGTTAAAAGTCCTGTAAAACTGGCCTTGTTTGTTATAACCCCAGGGTAATTAGACATCATATCCTGGGCTACTTTATTATATAAAACTTTGAATGGCTTAAATACAGTTCGATCGCAAGGTTGAAGCCAATTGCTTATTTGAGCAGGTAATTCAACAATTTCAATTCGGTTTTGTATGGCCATATCTATTAACTCTACAAAATTGTGGGAATCGTGGCCATCGAAAATTAAAACTTGTGGACGTTGTGGTCCAATGTTTTTTAAAAATGTAAGTTCAAACCATAGTTTTGCAATCCCTTGTTTAGTCCATCCAGAATCACTTGGACTCCAGTTGGTACCTTCAGGGGCATCTAGAACTTGAAAAATTTGAAGGGATTTCACTGTCTTTTGGAATCACATGAGGTGGTAATGTTCTTCCTGCTGCATTCACACAAATAATTAAAGTAATCATTTCTCGATTTCCACTTGTTCTCATATATAAATATTTAGTACCTTTTGCAGCAACAATTTTGTGCGCCTTAAAGTCTAGCCGCAGCCCTGTCTCATCCATGCTCCATATTACTTAGGGCTAACAGTCTTTAATGATTTCTTTAAGTGCGGTAAGATAATTTGCCACCTTTAACAGATTCATGCATTGACGACGAACTGATGCTGTTGATTCTGGCTGTCAAAGAGTTACTTTTTTGTTATGTCAATTTATAAGTAGTCACCATCATTTATTAGATGGTTTGTCATTCTTAAAAGAATATCCATATTTTTTAGCAAGCTTGCCAGCATATACCATGAATTGTACTTTTCCAAAACCGATCCCATCCTAGCTTTGTTATCTGAAAAATCGAGTAACTTTTTTTCATGATCAAGTGGAATTAAACTTTTTCTTCCTGCTTTTGCACCAATCTCAACTTTTCCATTTATCCTGCTCTGCAAAGTTGATCGGGGTACTTTAAAAAATTTAGCAGCAGCTCTAAAAGACATTTTAGGTGAACTAATAACACTGTTTATAGCTTAAAGTAACACTTTCTACTTATATTTCACATATTTACCTCGAGTTGAATGACATTGTTTCTTATTGTGAATTTTTTTTTGTTATTATCAGCTATTCTAAAATAAAAAGTTTATATTATAAATTATTAAAATTTTCAATTAAAGATTACTTTTTAATATAATTTTATTTACAAGCAATAATCTACATTAACCAATATGATATCTTTCAATTATTTAACCTTTTGTTTATTTTTAAGTCATCATCATCATATTTTAAAAATATTATATAAATATTTAACTAAATAAATCCATATACTTAAGATTGATAATTTTTAGGACATACATGTAACATAAAGTACTTATATTAAAAAAATAAAATTTATTAATATAAATATCTTACAAGTAGGAGCTACACTCGTGAATCTAATTTCGGCCTTGGCCAGAATAAGGTTTATACCGGGCCGGATTTTGGTCTTTTTACCAGGTGCATTTAATTCAGAAAAACTATCTGTAGAAATGACTCAGCATAATTATAAAGCTAAAGATGCCTTTTTAAGAAATATATTTATAGTTTAAAATAATTAACATTTCGTTAAGTAATAAAAATTGAATGTTTATAAGCTCCAAACTGGATGCTTAAATGATATTTTAAATCTTAAGTAGTACTTTTTTGAGATAAATATTTATTACGATGTTTCTTCAATTATAAACACCTGCTAACGGGTATTTAAAAAAAAAAACATTAATTTTTAATGTTTTTTTTTATTGGCCAAGTTCACACCAGTCTCAAAAAAGTCGCATTTATAAACATAAAGCAAAAACCAAGACAGAAAAATTAAATTTAAAATGTGGCTGGAATTTGGTCACTGGCTCGAATTTGGTCACTTTACCCAAGGTAGGTTCCGTTAGGTAAATCTTCTAAGTTACTTAAATTTCTAATTTACAAGTCAAAAATTTAATTTGAAAAATGCCTGTTCATAACTATTCTGTTGAAGATGTTAAACAATATCTCTCTGATGGAAGGATGAAATATTACAAATCAGAGCGTAAATCTTTTTTGAAGTATGCAAAAAAATTCAAACCATGTGGTATGTAAACATTACATTATAATTTGTTGAATAAATAATTATTATCATTGAATTAAATCTAACTTTTTATATACTTCAGATGGTAGATTGTATTATGTAACTGCATTTAAAAAATTACTTTCTTTAAGTTCTTTTAAACGACTGTGAAAAAATGATAACATTTAAAGATATCCATGATTCTAATCATGGAGCTCACGATACGAGCTCCATGTTCATGACATGAGCTCCTTGTTGAGACCAACAAGAGTCATGTTGGTCTCAACAACACTAAAGCAAAGCTAAAAAGTTCTTTCTATTGGCTAGGTATTATCACAACATTACATATTTTATTCATGTTTGAGTTTTGTTTTATGTTAAATTTAATTGTTAGGGATGGTTAATGATATTAACAAATGGGTAAAAGAATGTGACAAGTGCCAACGTATGGAGAAAATAAAAACTGCTGCTCTGGAATTAAATCCTATTATGGTTAATGGACTGTGGGATTTTTTGGGTATAGATCTAATTGGACCTCTTACACTAACAAAACTTGGAAACAAATACATTTTAACTATAACTAATCTTTGGAGTAAATATATTGAAGCTTTTGCAATTCCTGATAAGTCAGTGTTTTATGTTTCAAAGTGCCTTACTACTTTATTTTATTGATTTGGTCCTCCAAAGAAAATTCTTTCAGATCAAGGCAGAGAATTTGTAAATAGTTTGAATGAGCTTTTGTTCTCTTCATTTCAAATCAAACACTTGATAACCTCTACTTACCACCCTCAAACTAATAGGCAAGATGAAAGAACAAATCAGGCAATTAAAAAATCCCTCTCTAAATTATCCAATGAAACCCACAACAATTGGGACGAATTGTTAGAAGATGTTTTATTTGGTCTACGTACATGTGTGCAAAATTCAACAAAATTCACACCCTTTTATTTAATGTTCGGCAGAGAAGCAAACTTGTATTCAACTTTGTCACTAAATAATACTGATTTAGATACAAATGAAAATAAAAATTTTGAATATAAGGCATCCAATAAGCAAGTTCAAGAAAAAATGGATTCTTATAATAAAGTTGTTACAGAAGGAAATAACAATATTATTTAGACCCAGACCAAAATGAAAAAATATTACGCTTCAATTATTTATCAGAAAAAAAAGCATTGTCCACCCAATTGATTTTAAAAGAGCATGATTATTGTCTTAAAATAACTAAACAATTAATTGAAAAAGATGATTTAGAAATAATTAAAAATCTAGCAAGATAAAGCATCCAACTTCTCTAACTGACGCAATATGTCTAAATCCAAAAGACTAGTTTGTCCCGCAATTTCTGTAGATAATAACTTTTATTCAACAATATCAGCGCAGTCAGTCAACCTGTGCATAGATGTTTGTTGCAAATTTCTAACATTAAGTATCTGAAAGTTTGTTCAGATACTTAATGTTAGAAATTTGCAGATGTTAAATTACTTTTGTAATTAATTAATTACAAAAGTAATTTAACATCTGAAAATGGTTCTAATTCTGTTCAGTATTATGATTCACTGTTTACTGGGTTTAATAAAGGCACTGTTCCATTACTGGTAAACAGAGTTCAATACTGGTACAACGATCGTGCATAGTTGTTAATAAATGAATGTATTTCTTCTTTGAATGTGGAGGTCATAAAATGTCAAAAGCAAGACAATGGAAATGATTGTGGGCTTTATGCTATTGCAAATGCTACAGCTTTATGCAATGGTTTTGATCCAAGTTTAACTATCTGGGGTAAAAATAGTATGAGGTCTCATTTCCTGCAGTCTATTGAGAGGGAAAAAATGGAGATGTTTCCTTACATTTCTTTCATTATCATTTCAATGTGATGATTTCTGTCACTGTACAGTAAAATAATATTGATGTTGTGTCTCTTTAGATTATGAGAAAGTAAAAACATTTGAATGTGTATTTATAATATGCTGACCTAATCAATAGACCTAATCTAATTTTAATTTCAAACCATTAACTTGTTTTCCAGATCAGAAATAGATTCCTAGGTTTATTAAGTGTAATAGATTTTAAACTTTTTACACTTATATGAAAATTTTCATCAGTTGAAAATTTATTTTCTGCTTTTTTCGAAAATTTTTTAATTAAAATGACTCTTTTTTTTAAACATTTCGAACTTTTACATTAAGAGATAATTAATTTCAAACATTAAGAGATAATATTACTTATCCAGGAGGCACCGTGTGGGGTGGGGGCCAGATATTAAAATATAAACATATTATAACATTTATATCACAATCTATAAACATAAGGCACAATACAATATAAGATTGTTAACCAAGGGCAGTGCGGCGCTCCTAATTTAGGAATTTTCATATATCGTATTGTTACGTTAAATACGTTTGCAAATTTTAAGTACTTATACAATTTTTTTTAAAGTCATACTTTTTAATAAGGATTTTATAAAACTTTAGCTTCATCTTAACTTAGGGGACTTCCATAAAGTACGTTCGCAGTAAAATCAATGCTTTTGAACCCCCTCCCCTTCTTGTACGCTTTTAACCACCCTCTCACCCTCAGCGTACGTACGCGTAATTAAAAATGTATGACCCCACCCACCCATCAAAAAAAAAAGTTTTTAAAACATTAAATACAAAAAAGATCAACATTTTTAGTTAGAGATTTTTCTGTACTTAACTAAAAAACGGGCACGTATTAACAATAGGAAAGAAAAATGATTTAAAAAGATTCGTGTTGCGAGTATTTTATATTTAGCCTTTTATATTTCCACAAATGGTGACAAATAAATTAAGTATGTCATAGAAGACAGACATAAACTCTGCCTCTAATCTTTTATTGGTAATCTCCTCACTGACTTCTTCACTTTCACTTAAATTACTCTCCATTTCAATCTTTATCTTTTTTTTTGTGTGTGCTTTCTTGTGCCGTTTCATTGCAGCCTCGTTCGGCCCGTATTTGTTGGATTTGTCGCAAATTCCGTTTAAAAGCCTTTTTCCAATGAAGGACAATACAGATCAAATGGTATAATTTTGTACTTTAGGCCTTCTGTAGGTATATCTTGTACCAAAAGCCAATGCGCTAGAGGTGCAAAGTTTGAATGGTTTGATACGTTTTTAAAATATCGAGACGGTCCATCGCTTTCTAACCATTCTCGCCAATTTGTTTCAAACGATGATAACATAACTTGTCCTGGCATTTCACAATTTGTAGACAGTATCGCGATTGCTGGCAATGTTTCTCTACCCAAACAGGATCAGGATTCGGCGGTTTATATGCTTTCCTAACTGGTACCGCCCGGCAATTAACAAGGTAACCGTCGATGACAGTTTTCTCCCAAACTCGGGATAAAACGTCAGCCGCTTTATGGAAGTTTTCAACCTCAAGTTCTTGGTTTATTGTTTTCCCAGAAGAATCAAGATGATTGCCAAAATAATCATGGGGAAGAACTAATCCAGCCAAATCACGAGAAAGAGGTGCCATTCTTCTTTCAATGGGGTTGAAGGCTGAAAGCCCAGCCGCATATACACCATGAAGCAAGACATCTAAATCCAGCAAGTTGAAGAGATCAACAGCAGTTGCTAACGTTTTAGGGAAGCTTGGTGCCTCATCTTGAGCTCCATCAGTCTCCATTAACATAATTGGTTTACGTCTAACCATCTTAGTTTTAAAAAGCTCCCTAACATCAAAAGCATGTGTAAAAGCATTCGTGTTTCCCACTTCTTGTGCGAATGAAAGTATCTCCATTGTAGGATACATTTCCATTATTGTTAACTTCGCATATACCATACACAGATGGGATTAACTTGTGCTGTGGGCCGCGACAAAGTCATGATCCATAAGTTTGACCTTGTATTAAACATGCATAAGCAACAACCCTTGAAGGCTTGCAGCAGTAAGGCCCAACGGTACTCTGGCTTTATCATCATTGGACATGAAAAACACAGCTTTTGGTCTAAACAATTTGAAAACTTCAAACGTGTCATCAAAAAAAGATTTGGCAAACATTCTATCATCATTTCTTTTTCGCAACAAATTTTCTGGACGTAGTAGCTTCACTGGAACTGTGTTGACATGCTTTTTACCTTCAGAAGTGTTTCCACGTCTTGGTAAAAAACGAAGGTACAAACCACTTCTACTCAAGTTGAAGTCTATCTTCGTCAGCTCTTTCTGAAGATCATCCAAAGTGGAGACACTACAAAGACATTCTGTTCTTCGACGCTCGTCTGCTGCTGATGAATTTTGCACAATTTTTATGACTGTTGATAAAAGTTCTGGTTGATTAATTTCGAGCCGTGGTCGTCCAGGATGGTTTCGCATAAACTGTTTCAAAGCACATGATACTTCAGGGTTGTTTTGACAAACTGTTTTGATATTCTCTTTAAGTTTTTGTCTCCGTTTTCTTTGTCGTGCCAATTCACGAATCAATCTGAAAACAAAATTTAACCCAAATCTTTGATTCCGTTATGAAACCTTCTATACTTAAGGTTTCCTGGAGAATGACACGATTGATCTTTTTGACTTTGTTGCTTTCACTTTTAATTCGTTTATTTCTCGTTTCCAACAAGTTCGTTTGACATCTTGGAAATAAACAGCTGTTTTTTTTGTTGCAAGGCATTCAGTTATTCGAATAGAAAGATAAAAGTTTTTGTTTATTTGAAATTAAACGATTTAATAATAAGATTCAGTGTCGTTAAAGCGAAAAACATAAAGAAAATAACCTGACTCAAATAAATTGCAGGTTCACTTCTTTTTTTTTTGTTTTTTTTTGTTTGTTTGTTATTTAGGTGCCCCAAGAAGAACTAACGGTCTTGTCATAGAGCATCGTGAAAGTGCATTAAACCAGGAAGTTCACGCCTCCTTCCTTTTCGTGACGCGAAAATATGTCCAAATCTCGTTTTTTTTTTTTTTTTTTTTTTTTTATATATATATTCGTCATTATTAATATAAGTTTGTACAACACTTTACCGTGAAATATATGACTGGAGCAGTAGAAGACAATAGTCTTATCATCTTGCCCCATTTTTGTCGTTGACAAAATATAACAAAAATATAAACCAAATACAAATATAATAAAATATTTATAATACATATAAATTTTTTTTTTTTTTTTTTTTTTTTTTTTTTTTTAACAATGAACATCATTAAATAACCAAGTAAGTAATATAATAGAATTTCAAGAAAAAATGAAGATTTAAAATGAAAAAGGAAAAATTTTAAAAATAAGAGATTGTTTCATTAATGTTGAGGTCTACCAGCTGTTGTTTTACAACGCATTTAAAATGTTTGAATGAGTTTATCGTTTTTATTTTGTTTGTTAGAAATGAGTTCCACAATTGGGGTCCTCTGCTGGATATTGAGAATTTAGATTGTCTTAAAGAGGTTTTCGGAATATAGTAGTTCTTGATAGAGTATTTTGTTTGATATTTGTGATTGATAAGGCGAAAAAAGTTATGGAAGACTTCAGGGACCAGATCATTTTTGAGTTTAAACATGAACTGAAGAATGCAATAGATATTTTGTTCATAGATATTAAGAACTCTCAGTTCCTTCATTAAATGTTTAGAATTGGCATTTCTATTTGCGTTTGTTAATATACGGCATGCTTGTTTCTGTTTTTTATATATTAAATCTAGTTTTGATTGGTAGGTACTACCCCAGGCAATATTGCAGTAGTTAATATAGCTATGTATATATGCAAAATAAAAACTTTTAAGGCATGCATTATTTAAAATATATCTGGTTTTATGCATAATTCCAATGTTTTTAGATATTTTGTTTTTTAATATATTAATGTGGTCTTTCCAGTTAATATGTTCATCTAAGAATACCCCGAGGAATTTGACTGAGAACGCTCGATTTAGTCTAACTTTGTCTAATAGAATATCTTGAAGTTTTAATGGTAGTTTGTCTGAATTGTATGGTTTTGTGAAAAAGATATAATTACTTTTCTCAATGTTGACAGAAAGTTTGTTTGCTTTAAACCAATCGCTCAACTCTTCAAGTTCCTGATTTACTGTATTAAAAAGTGTAGTAATGTTAGAGTGGGTATAGAAAGCTTGAGTGTCATCTGCGAAAAGAATGAAATTCAATATACTGGAAGATTAAAATATGTCATTTATATAGATTAGGAAAAGCAGAGGTCCTAGAATAGACCCCTGGGGAACACCAGATGTGACGATTTCAAGAGGAGTGTATGTTTTATTGTAAAATAAGGCTTGTTTACGGTTTTTTAGATAGCAACTGAACCATTTTAAATTTTTATTTTTTATACCATAATTATAAAGTTTGTATAGAAGGATCTCGTGATCTACTGTATCGAAAGCCTTTGAAAGGTCGATAAATACTCCAAGGGTGTGTTTGTTTTTGTCAAAGCCACTTAAAATTTCGTTAAATAATTTTATTACAGCATGTTCAGTTGAGTGGCCTTTTTTAAATCCGCATTGGTTATTGTAGAGGATGTTATGATTTTGGAGGTATGTAAAGAGTCTATTATACATTATGCGCTCCAATATTTTTGAGAAGCATGGGAGTATGGAGATGGGTCTGTAGTTAGATAAAGTCGAGTCATCTCCGCTTTTAAATACTGGAACTACGCGTGCTAATTTTAGGCGGTCAGGAAAAACTCCATTTTTTAATGAGAGATTAAAGATATACATTAGGGGATACTCAATAACGTCATAAACGTTTTTAACAACTTTAGAGTCTATGTCATCAAGACCAGAACTTTTTCTGGACTGTATGGTTTCAAAAGCATTCCAAAGCTCATCAGGAGATAAGTCATACTCATCCATTGTAAAGTCTACTTTTTTTAAGTGTGATTTAAATAGTTTTTTACTTTGGGTTATTTTATTTGCTAACGTCATTCCAATGTTTATAAAATAATTGTTAAAGCTTTCAGCAATTTCTTTTTCATCACTGATAAATATGTTTTTATCATTAGTATTTAAACGTTTAGGCAGTGTATTACCAGAGTCAATCTTTTTTTTTCCTATTATTTCTTTTATAACATCCCATGTTTTTTTGTTATTTCCGATATTGTTTTGCAATAAATTAGAATAATAATTTTTTTTGCTTGTTTTTTTATTTTCTCAAAGAGGTTTTTATAATTTTTGTATTTGTTTTCATTTTTGTAAGTTTTTTTTTTTAAGTATTTTTCATAGAGTCTTTGTTTTTTTTTTGGAAGATTTAATAAGACCTTTGGAAATCCATGGACTTTGTAAGCTTTTAAGTTTAATTAGTTTTTCTTGCTTTGGAAACGCTTTTTCATACGCATCACTGAACTCTAAGTTAAAATATTCATAAGCATTATTTGCGTCTTTGTAGTTGATGAGTTGATCCCAATCTACCAGTGATAGATAGTTACGAAATGTTTCAATGGTATTTTTATCTATCTTTCTTTTTGTAACGCTTATTAATTTGTTTGATTCCTTGATTGATTTTTCTTTGTATATTGAATTTGATGTGAAAAATATTGGGAAATGATCACTTATATTAGTTCTTATGATTCCGCTTTGAGTGAGATATTTCGAGAAGTTATTAGTAAAAATATTGTCTATGAGAGTTTCAGTTTGACGAGTTATGCAAGTTGGTTTATTAATTAATGGTAAAATATTGTGCTGATAGAGGAGATTTCGAAAGCGTTCGACTTTAATATCATTTTTTAGGTTTAAAAGGTTTATATTAAAATCCCCCATTAAGTATATTTGTTTATTACTAACGCTTACTAAATACTGTTCTAAATAGTTTTCAAACGTTGTTACATTTTCATACGTTGTTTCGAACCTAGATCTCTTGCTTATAAAGCAAGCGCTCTTACCACTGCGCCACGGCCGCGCATTTTACAATGAAAAGTATTGGTCTATATTGGCATTAAAATAGTTGTTTTTAAAAATAATTGTTTTTTATAATCAGGAAACATTTTAACAGAATTTATAATCAGAATTTATAATCAGAACATTTTAAATTTAATAATAATTTGAAGTAGTACATTGTTTATTAAAAGTTAATTATAAAATATTAACTTAAAATAATAAAATAAAAAAAAATTAATAAAAAACAATTCAAAAAAAAAATTGCGTTTAATGTCCAATCGACTTTACTGACGATAAAAAATCATTTGAACAGCGATCGCTCGCTTTCTATTTTCTTTCAATGACCGAAGTCAGAAAAAAACAAGATTTTTTACATTCGAGAAGTTCATTTCTTTTTGTTAATATACAGATCAAGTTTTAGGAATAGTTCTTGAGAAAGATAGTCAAATCGCGTCCGTACTCGCTGTCTTGAACACCCCCTCCCCTTGAACGCATTTGTACGTTTTTTGGTAACCCCCTCCTCCTCCCCTCCCCATATCTGCGTACGTACTTTATGGATGCCCTCTAAACTTAAAATTTAAAATTAGGTTTAAAATTACGTTTGGCGTTAAAAATATTGTCTCGATTGCTCATTTTGTCTACTTTTTTAACGGGATACTTATTTAACACCAATAGGCGTTAAAAAGGTATCCGTAAAATAACGCATGCGCAGATACAACATTATGTCTACTTTTTCAACAGGCTACTTATTTAACGTAACACTGGTGTCGCGTTAAATAAGTAGACAGTCAGTTCTGCGCAAGCGTCACGCATGCGTAGATACGGCGTAAAGCTTCCGATAAGTAGGTTAAATCTATCGTTAAATAATTAGCTTTGTTTCCGTTAGGTATAACCTCAAAAAACAAAAATAATCATATTTTTAAATTTTTTAAAATTATGTAATTAAAATGCCAGTCTATAATTACTCTGTTAAAGATGTTTAGCTGTATGTCTCTGATGGAATAATAAATTATTATAATGAAAAAAGGTCAACTTTGTGGTATGTGCATATATAACCCACTATTTAAGTTAAACTTTTATATAATTTATGATTAAGAGTTTATTATTATTGTATATTTTATATTGTTGTATGTTTCTGATGTTAATTTTGTACTGTCTCATCATCTCAAAACCCACAGTTGTTTTGGGACTTCCATTTTATGCATTGACTTATTAGTCAATTTTGCTCAGAACTATTAGTCAATTTTGTTATATATTAAAGTGTTGCAATTAAGTATTACTAGAAATATCTATTGAAAAAATCAAAGATTAAATTAACTGTAAATTTATTATGGATTTGAACCTAATTTTCAGAAAGTGACGCTAGGTACAGTTTAAAAAAAGCTTATTGTACCTAGGGCCACTAATTTTAAAACCCTTTTATTTGATGGAATTTTATTAGTATAAGTCAATATACTTATACTAATACAAAGTAATTAGTATAGAGATGTGATCGTATCAGTTTCACCATTTAGACAAGTCTGGGGCCATGAATTTGGGCATTAAAAAAATCTGACCATAGGTACACAAACTTTGGCTAGACCTTATTGGACCTCTTGCCTTCAAAACTTGGAAAAAATTATAATATTAAAATTACTGATCATTGAAGTAAATATATTGAAAAATTAAAAATTTATGTAACTAATTTATTTTACAGATTTTTGGTACTCTTCAAAATACTCTAAAATTTCAGTCTTATCACTAAGCCGCGTAATTTACATCGTATTTTTACATTATAAAGCAGTAGTTTTATAACATAAATATTTTATTATACCGTTAAAAATCATATAAGTATATTTTTATTTAATTAACAAAAACCAAACAACAACAACAACAACAAAAAAATGACACAATTTAATAAAAGACAATAAAAACCTCAAGGTGTACGAAAAACAAAACAAAACAAAATTATATATAAGAGCTGATTTGAAATAAAGTTATAAAAAGAACTATTTGTTGAAATAATTTTATTGATTGTTAATCAATTATTATTAATAGGATTAAGAGTCATTTTTTACACTGTTTAAGTTAATAATAACAAGAACAGAAAAAAGCAAACCAGGTGGCTTGTTAGCATAAGAAAATTAAAAAGATAAATAAAAACCAGAAAATAATAATAAAGACAATAAAAATAAAGTTAAAAAAAAAATAATAATAATTTTAGAAGTAACTTAATTCATTGTCAATAGTAAGAAGTTTTTGTTTAAATTTTATTTTAAATTTGTGAAAAGAAGTAGTAGTTTTGATGTCGTTATTAAATTTAGAACTCCATAATTTGGGTCCTCTATTTGCAATAAAGAATGTAGTTTTGAATTGAAAATCAAGATTAATCATTATTTATTTTGTTAAAAAAGGTATTAAATATTAGAGGAGTCATTTTATTATCAATTTTGTACATAAAAGTAAGTATCTGATAAACGTTTAGTTGATAAACATTAAGTAAATTTAGTTTATTAAATAAACCTTTTGAGGGCGTTAAACTGTTTACGTTTGAAATAACTCGTATAGCATGTTTTTGTCTACTGAATAGTTTTTTTTATCTTGGTTGCATTGGTGCTGCACCAAGCAATATTCCCATAATTAAGGTAGCTGTGAATAAAAAAAAAGTATATTTTTTTTAAACAGTTTTGGTCTAAAAACCTTTTAGCTTTATATAATAAGCCAATATTTTTTGATATTTTGTTTTCTATTATACTTATGTGTTCGCGCCATGAAAGATTTTGGTCTAGAAATACTCCTAAGAACGCACACAAGTGCTCTCTTTTTATAATAGAATTATCAATACAAAGGGAATAGGAAAGTTTTAATGAAATAATGTTTCTTTCGTGGAGTCTATAGAAAAGAGTGTATTTGGTTTTAATTATATTTAAGGATAGTTTATTCGACTAGAACCATTCAGATAAATTTGTGAGTTCCTCATTGACTGTTTCAAATAAGAAGTTGATGTCACTATTAGAGTAAAACAAGTTTGTGTCATTGACGAACAAAATTGAAGTTAAAATATTAGGAAACCTATGTAAGTTGTTTATATAAACAAGAAAGAGTGGTGGTCTAAGTATTGATCCTTGAGGAACACCGCATGTAACTGTCGTATATTTTGATTTTCCTTCGTTATTCGATATATACTGTTTTCTATTTGTTAGGTAACTTTTAGACCAATCAATGTATGAGTTTTTATGCCATAATGTTTTAGTTTAGCTAGAAGAATGTTATGCTCAACTGTGTCAAACGCTTTGCTGAGCTCTATAAAAACTCCTACTGTGTATTTTTTTTCATCAAACGCTTTAAGTATGTCATGAATAAGGTGAATAATGGCATGGTCAGTGGAATGTCTTTACTTAAATCCGAATTGTTTGTTGTAAAGAATGTTATCACTACTTAGAAAGGAATAAAGTCTATTGTACATAATTCTTTCTAGTAATTTTGAGAAACAAGGAAGAACTTAGATCGGGTTATAGTTAACAACGTTTGAAACATCACCAGATTTGAAAATTGGTACAACTTTTGCAATTTTAAGTTTTTCAGGACAAACGCCTTGTTTTAAAGATAGATTAAAAATGTACAATAGTGAAATAGTTATATATTTTATTGATTTTATAATGACGCGACAACTGATATCATTATATCCTAAACATTTTGTAGGTTTTAACAAAAACATTGCATCCAAAAGTTCTTTTTCCGCAAAATCATTGTTTAAATTTTGGTATTTATGAATTCATTAGTGATTATTTGATCAATTGCAATAGCACTTTTTTTGGTAAATCGAGTGGATTTATTAATTAGTGGAATGTAACCATTCTGGAAAATACAGTTGAAAAAGTTTTTTATTTTTTTATTTGCATCATGCTCAAGAAAGTTGAGGTTAAAATCGCCGACAAGGTACACGCTTTTATTTGATCTTGATTCGGTTTTAAATATCTTTTCTACGTAATCTTCAAATAGTTTTATTGTTTCAGAAGGTGGCCTGTATTTAACGTAGACAATAATATTTTTTAAGGCTTTGTTTGCGATTTCAATGCCTAACAATTCATAATTGCTTGTGGTTGAGCATAATTCTTTTTTAAATTCATATGACAATAAGTTTTTTATGAAAATACATAATCCCCCACCTGTCTTCTCAGAGTTCCTAAACTGATGAATTGCTTTATAATTTTGTAACTGATAATTTGAATCATTCTCAATGTTAACATCGTGACACCAAGTTTCGCGAAGACGAATAACTTTAAAATCAATTTTGCTTTTATACAAAAACTACTTGACAAATTCAAAATTTTTTTGAAAGCTTCTAATGTTTAAGTGTAAAAGTGAGAACGAATTAATATCAAAACATTCAATAAGGTTTTCTAAATCATAGAAAACCTTATTGAATGTTCTAATTTTTACTTTATAATAGTTAATATCAGGATCAGAATCTTTATTTAACAATATTGTTTTTTTATTTAGAATTTATTTAAATTCAGTGTTTTGGAAAATAGTGTGTTGACTCATTGTAAGGATTTTTTTTTTTTTTTATTGATACTCAAAGTATCAATAAAAAAAAAAAAAAATGAATAATGTAATTATTTTATTAAGTATAATAAAATGTGTTTATTTAAAGGTTAAAAGTAGAAAATGTGATTAAGTTCTGGTTTGCTCTCTCCTAAAATCTTTCACAATGAGTCTATCGTAAATAATAACAGAATACTTACCATTTTTTCTGTGTTCTTTCATCTTGTTTAGTAAATTTTTTCTTACTTCACGTGTTTCGTTGGAAAAATCTTCGTTTATATAGGTACCCGATCTTTTGAGTTTATTTGCTGCCGTAACACCTCTATTTTGTCCTTATAGTGAAGTAGTTTGGTAACTATGGTTCTGGTCTAGTTTTCTTCATTTTTCATGACTATTCATGAAAAATGAAGAAAACTATTCATGGCCATTTTTCTGTTCCATCGTAACGATAAAATATAATAACTAATTAATAAGATATTTTTTAGATAAATTCAACAAATATATTTGTTTTTACTCTCCTTATTATACAGGGACTAAAAAGTTTCAGTATGTGTTTTTCTCCATAGTGAATTATATATATAACATTCTTATTTAGAAAAATATAATATTCTTATAACATTCTTATTTATAAAATTTTTTGTGTGGATTTTCTCTTATTCTTCGCAATGTTATCACCCCATTCAACATGACTGCTGATGCGATTGTTTTTGTTTGATGTCAAAGTGACTTAATCATGTACGGATATTTAGATACAGATATTTATAGATTTGCTATTGCGGCTAAGTGAGTAAGCTAATTATGCTCTTCTTGCTCTATATTTTAGGACTTTCAGATTCTAATAAGGACAGAGGGGGACTAAATTAAAAAATTTTTAAATAAATATTTGCAAGTGTTAAGGTAGTTCATGTGAATAAACTAAATTTCAAAAATTTTGCTTCAAGTAATCAATCATAAGTAATCATAAGTAATCAATCATAAGTAATTGTCTTCATTACTTCAAGTAATCAATCATAATTAGGGAAGACCGGGGAAACTTCGGACAGTTTTTACTCAAATTGGGCTTATTTAATAACTTTTGCATTTTTACAAAGTGACATATATTTTTTATCAAACTACAATGATTAATGATTAATGATACAATGATTAAATCTTTTAAAATTTAACCTTTATATTTCTTCATTTTCAATATTTAAAAACTATTTTTAAAATGCTAGTCAAGTGTCCAAGTCACCCCGCATGCGGGGTGGGGTGACTTTGGACTTTGACTTCGGATACGTATATCAATACGCAATTCGCAATTTCAAAAATGATAATTTATTTTTAATTTACAAATTATTGCAATTGGTATTCATCTAAATTGCACTTAAAACATCATGTCCTTAAAACGAGACCCCTTGTCTTTTGTAGGAACTGGCAATGAACTACATCGGTATAGGCAATGAATGCAAATTCTTTATTAGTTTCTATAAATGTTTTGGAAAGGATTTTCCTTTTGTAAAACTCCACTTCATAACCATCTTTCACTTTTTTAACAACTTTTGCTCTATAGTTATGACTTGATTGTTTTCCACATCCATATACGATTACAATTATAAATCTTCCTTCCGGCACAACAAAAATATCAGCATTGCTGTCACTGAATCTATCGTCAAAAGGTTATATGTACTCTCAATCAAATTTGTAGGTCTATTGATTCATCTGAAAACGGTTCTCGAAGATTGCTTTTTTAGAGGTTTTTCCTTGTAGAATCTTCTTCTTGGTTGTCTTTTTTGTAAGCTTCTTTGCCATTCTTGATTTTTTTGCAGCTGCAAGTGGCTATTTTACCGGGGTATCTATGGCTATTATCCATCTACCCTTACGTTGTCCTCAATTATTAGTGTTTGATTTCCGTGGAGCAGCTTGAGGATACGGTTGAATTTATCGTGGGGTAACATGGGAATCAATAGAGATGCGTTGCTTTGATAAAGTTGAGACTTTGTTGTTACGAGATGTTTCAGAAAAATTAGAAAGAGATGATTGCATCCTCATGTTATGACTAATATTAAGAGATGAGAAACTTGGTTGTGTTTCAATATGAGTACTATTAGCAGTTGTAGTTACTCGCATCAGTTCAACATTATCCTTATCACCAAACAGAGCTATTGCTAGCGGTTGACTAATTAGTGAAAATGATACACATTGATTAACGCTGTTATGAGATGTTATAAGGCTATTTGATTGAGCAGTTTCTGATCGATCTGTTTCATAAGATGATAAGTAATCTTCATACATAAATATAGTTTTATAAAAAGACCAAATACCAGTGCATCTAAATCAAAATTTTATATTTGTAAAAGTAGCAGCTCTATCCCAAGCTTGGAGACAAATTTGTTGGAAATCATAAATGCTACCAGTTTGACCAGGGTGTGATAACATCCATGAAACCAGACCACTATTGTAAAAATGCTTAAACAGCCTAAATACCATATAAATCTGTCAAATGGTTGAAGTTTATTTGATGTATGCAGTGGCAGCGTAAGGATGACAATTCCATTTTCCTTGCTGTAATTCAGTCCGTTTACAAATAAATGCAACTCATAGTTGTCCATGATCAATAAGACCTTGTTTTGTGCAGAACAACGGAAATTCTGAGAAAAATATTCTAACACATTCACAAAATTTTCACTTGTCATTTAGATAGATGGGTTAACTAAACCAAGTCTCGCAGAGTCTGGAGTACCTTGCATCGTTTTCTTTTTATCAAAGCGGTGGCGAAAACAAATCTAAACAGGTGGTTAGGCATGACCAGCTGCACTGAGAATCGGTAACACATACACGATTCCTGTATGTGTTACCAATTCTCCTCTTTCTCATGACGTCACTTGACCGACTTAGTATTGCCCTTTCCGAGCTATAATTTTAGAAACACGCTGCACTGTTACCTCAGTTTCATCCAGGTTGTAAATTTGGGATGATGTGAAATTGTGTCGTGTAATAAGATCATAAAGTTTATTTTGAAAATCTGCTACTGTTATTCTATTTAAACTGGTCATTCGAGCGAGACTCGTAGCTTCAGGTGATTGTATTGATAGGCTAGGATAACCTTTAATGAATGATGTGAACTAACCAGGTCCTGCAGACTTCCATTCTTTCCATTTTTGTAAATACTATATACAATTTCTATCCGCATATTTAAAGGCTAAAAATTTTGTAGCTTTTGGAGTTAGACCATGGAACATTGCTGAGCATTTAATTAAATATTCAGCTAGCGAAGCTTTCATAAACGGAGAAAAAACGTGACTTTTCTTGAAATTTGTTGTTACATCAACAGTTATTAAATCAATATTCTGATGTTTGGACTTTTTGATATGGTCGAAGAGTCTTGAATTGCTAACACCGTGTTTTGAAGCACTCTTTCTGATGCTCAAATTATTTGTTTGGACATCTTTTATGGCTTCCCTTAATTTTAAAGATGAGAATGTACACTTAGTTTTTTTCTAATAGTTTCTGGTCATCTTATGCGTAGTTGTAATAAAAATAACAATAAAACTTAAAACTTTTTAAAAGTGTTCAACTCTTTTTTGTTTACTCTAATAACTACTACTCTTTAGTTTAGCGCTGCGGCTTTAATATACATTCACTCGAGAATTCCTTGGTTTGGAATTTATCTACAAGGGAATTGTGGTGTTGCTATCGTTAACATATGGCGGGTTTAGGGTTAGGCTTGTTAGGCGCGTCGACTAATATTTTTTTTGGTAAACACTTTTTAATTAAAAAGCTTTCTAATTTTAAAAATATTACATTCTTCAATTTTGTTTTGCGATTTTTTGTATGTAAATTAGCGATATCTAAGGAATTTTTATAAGTATAAAGTACTCATCTTGCTTGTTTTTCACCAGCTTCCAAATTTAAAAAATATTTGTAAAGTGGATTCTAATTTTGTTATCGGTAGCGTAACTTCGGACCATATTAGGCGCGCCTAACCTGGCTCGTTTGTTTGGCTGACGAGATTTTAAAATGGTATAAATTCTTTATAAATGTTTTCCTTTTTATCTTCCGGTAACGTAACTTCAGGTCAAGTTAGGCAAAACATTTTTGTGCCTAACTTAGCCATGTCACGGAGAAAACTGTCCGCGGAGTAACTTGTCCGGTCGGACACTTTACTCCGGAGTAAAACGTCCTAGCTTATCCTATCCGTCCGTCTAGGACAATTTACTCCGGAGCAAACTGTCCTACGTTGGAGTAAGCTGTCCTACTTTTTGCGGATTATTTACTTCGGACCATTCAAGCAACGTGTTTTAGCGATGGTTTGAGAACTCGCGCATTATTCTGCGGCATAAAGAAAACTCTAACACTTTATATAAGAAGCATAATATTATTGTAATTAGCATAGTAATATTATGCGTCACGTAACACATACAAATAAACCTAAAGTTTTTTAGTTCACAAGGTCATTTTTTATTTTTTTCAAAGTTTAAAAAAAATAAAAAATATGTTAACACTAACATGTTTAGAACTTTATACTTCTTTTAAGGTTTAAGTTAAAAATAGTAAAAAATGAAAATTATGTCTTTTATGTTATCTTGTATGGTTAACTATAATTTTTCTTTATATTTTTCTTATATATATATATATATATATATAATATATATGTAAATATATATTATGTTAATATATATATATATATATATATATATATATATATATATATATATATATATATATATATATATATATATATATATATATATATATATATATATATAATATATATGTAAATATATATTATGTAAATATATATATATATATGTGTGTGTGTAAAAAAAACTTAGTATATGAAATATATAATGATTATATATTTCATATGCTAAGTTTTTATTTTATTTTATTTTGATTCACTCCCAACAAGGCTGCAAGCAACCACTATTAAGTTAGGAGTTACTGGAAAAAAATAATAGAGTTATAGAGCAAGGAAACGGTTGACTTAAAAAAGTTGAAGGTTGTATGAGTCAGGAAAACATGAAGACGGGAGAGAGTTACAAAGGGTTGAAGTGCGGGGGAAAAAACAACATATTGGTTTATTACTAATTACTAAATACTAGTTTGTTTTATTTTAATGCAGTATATCACTGTTGAATAGAGCTATCATCTCTAGCCCCATCTAAAACTAATTAAATTAGTTATAACAATATTATTATTACTGTAGTAAATATTATTATTACTGTAGTAAATATTATTTTTAAATAATAATAATAACTAAATTCAGGAATTAATAATAATAACACTCTTACGCTAAAAGTAACTTTAATTATACAAAATAAAACCTCTTTTTCTCTAAAAAGTCTCTAAGTACTTTCTTAATTTGTCCTACTTAAAAACGTCCGCAATCTTTTTAAAGCTATTTTGTCTGTTAAAATTTCATATTATTCAAAGCGGACAACTTACTCCAACGCAGGACAATCTACTCCGGAGTAAAATGTCCTATCGGACAGTTTTATCCAACGGACAGTTTTCTCCGTGACAGCCCGTTTATTTGGTTCAGTGCCTTTAAAGCGAAACTTTTAAGAGCGAAAATTTTAAAAGCGAAGGTCGGGAAAGCGAAAAAGTTAAAAGCGAATGGTATGGGATGAAGCGAGAAAAAAAGTTTAATAACATTGGTAACATTATTTTTATATAAATGAGTTAATATTTAAAAAGGAAAATGCAATTGACTATTTATATTAAAATTGCTAATTTTCAAAGGTCATGTTCTAGACAAGAATAAGTGGACAGAAGACTAGGTATTTTTATAGAACTAGAAAAATCAATTAAAAGCATCGAATTCTCCATGGGGCTTTAAATTTTAGCATCATTTAGGAGAGGAATAATTATTAATAAAGACTGGATTTTTTTCTTTGAGTTGTGTTGTCTTAATGGTGTTACAATTGAAGTGAGTCAATTTCAGAAATAAGTTCATGAAGTTTATACTTTATAGGAGATAGAGTAAGGCGAAATTGAATTGTTTATAATTTTGCTCCAAAACAAAGTGTACAAGTGTTTTATCTGCCATTATATTTTCAAACTTAATATCCATCTTGTTCTACTGTTCATGTATAAAACAAAATATGGACTGTCCCCCAAAATATTTGAAACTTATTTTAAAGTATTACACCATAAATATACTACAAGATTTTCCGCTAACAACTTTGTTATACCAAAATCTTATTCTAAACAAGTTTCTTATTCAATTCAGAATCGCGGACCACTTTTGTGGAAAAGATTTCCAAACATTGTCTCCGGAAAAAAAAAATCTCTTCATCAGTTAAAAACTGATTCAAAACGTTTTTTTTTAAACGCAGATTTTGATTTATATTATTATAAGTCTTTCTTTTAAAATTAGATCAGATATATAATTTAAAAACTGAAAAACAAGTTAATTATTCGTATTTTCGTAATTATTCGAAAGAAAAAAAAAAAAAAAAGGTTAAAATTTTTTGACAATAATCATTATCAAAAATCACATTTTCTCGCTTTTTATTTTGTTTTTTGTGCGTATTTATATATATAAAGTTATTATATATTCACTTTTACTTTTACCTAATCTAGTTATGATATTTTACTTTATCTTTTTTATATTTTACTTAAAATATATATAAAGATTTATATATTAACTCTTACTTTTACTCAATCTATTTATGATATTATGTATTAAACGATATTTTACTTTATTTATTATATATCTTTTGTAAACATTCATTTAATTTTTCTTTTATGTTATATATTCTTGAAGCAACTTTGTAAAAATTATAAATTGTAACACGGTGCTTGGCGATAAGGCAAATTATGCCTTCTTCTTGCTCCGGCCATTAACTTAATTGTAAATTTAATAATAATAAAATAATAATATCGACCAGTTATATTTACTGGTGAATTATCTGCAAGATAAAGTGAATTTTTTAATATTTGTATTGAAAATAATGTTGTTATCAGACATACACTTTAGTAAAATTTATATTAAAATACATAATGGTCACAATATATAATACATATGGTCACAATATAAGTCTCTATATCATAGAGACTAATATTGTGACCATTATGATTGGCGTTATCTTGATCAATGTTGTTACACTTGAAATATGTTGCTGTACCTTTTAGGTATTTTTTTTGGGTACTATTTTTTTATGATGTTATTTTGATTTGTTCCTTAAACAGAAAGCTGCACAGTGTCTTTTTTTCCCACGTGTTCAACTTCAGTAATATTTTTGTGTCAAAATTATTTATAATTCATTTTACAGGAGGTAGTGTAAGATTATTTTATTTTTAAATACTTTCTTATTTTGCATTGTGGTTGTTTTTATCTTTTAAAACACTTCAAGGATATGATTTAATTGGATTCTTCTTGGTTGATGCCTAAAAGATTTTTTTAAAGGCAGTTCTGCATTATGCGTTTTATTGTAGTATAAAAACATGCCAATAATCCAAAAATTATTCTGCGTAATGTTTTTCGGATCGTTTGCATGTAAGATTAAAAATTCAGTCATTAATTGTGAAAAAGATTCTGCTTAAAGAAAAAAAGCTTATAAAGTGTGCTTGGCTAATTAGTTTAACAAGTTTTAATTGTGATGATTGACTGGTGAGAAACTTATTTACTTTTTATGCTTTAACTAAATGATTTGTTATTGTTAATAGTTATGTTATGAATTGTTTGTGACCAAAGTATAGTAAAGTTTTTATTTCTTCATTTGCATTACTTAGCATAAATATTTAATTATTTTTCTATAAATTGGTTAGTAATAGCCTTTAATATCTTATTTGTTTGATGTTTAGTATACTGTTATATGTTTTTGAACTAGATAAAATAGTTTTTAAAACATAAATTACTGCAGGCTATAGATAAATCTAATTTTAGTTTACTTCTTTGGAAATTTTATATAATTTACTTTATTGTATTACATATTTATTGTATTGCTAATTTTTTTATTACAAAAAAAATAATTTGATTACAAAAAAAAAGTGTAAAATGCAAAACATCCCAGCTAATACAATACGTTGGGCTAACATTGGAAATGTTTTTTTTTTCTATGTTCTATTTATTTTTTTGTATAAAGCTAATTTAAAAAAAGGCTCATAAGTTTTGAAGCTTTAATACAATATAATAAGTTTTGACACTTCTGTTCTGAACAAGAATAATTTATTAAACATCATATGAATTAAAATATCAACTAGTTTTTAACCTCTTATTCTTTACATAAAAATTGGCTTAAATGTAGAAATAAACACAGACTAATAATGACATTGCTTTAGCTCATTCATCTAATTAAAAGACTCATAAAACCATATTACATATTCAAAGCGCATTATTACTGAGTGCAAGGAATCTCAAAATTAAGCGCAAAATATAGCAGATTTACTTAAGAACATTAAAATCTATCAACATTTGCCCAAAAACTACCTTAAAAAAAACATAGAACTTCATCTACAATATTTTTGTAAAAAATTGGCAAAGAACAATATGTAACCCAACCAATCCGCAAATGTATCAATTAGCAAGAAAAAATATTAACTTTAGGACTAAAATAGTCAGTGCATACATTAGTTTAAAAATAATTTTATAAAGAGAACATTATTTCTTATAACAGATCATAAGCATAAGCATAAGTGATCAACTTGATAAACATAAACTGATAAAAGTTTGCCTTAATTTACATAAATAGGAATATTTGTAGATATTATTATCTACTAGATAATAATTTATATTAAAAACTAACCTTCATATGTCTCTTTTTTAAATATGTTGTGTTGATATATTTGCCCTGGCTTTTAGGGTATGACTAAAAATTTAAACATCAATTCTTGAGGTTGAACTATCTAATCATTTCTAAGAGTATCAAGGGTAAACAGCCTAACTCACCATACCTAATCAAAATAAAAGCACATTATTAATTTGCATCTTTTTAATTTTAAGAATAATTTTTATTTAAACAAAGGAACATTCTTTTGCTTGAAATGTAATGTATAAATATCAAAATAGAAATTCAAATGAAATAATATCAATAAGAAATTATGCAAGTCTATTTTTTATCAGATAACTTGTAGTGCAAAAATAATTTTTATGGAAGATTTTATACTATTTTGTCGCACTGTAACTATTACTCTCAGCTAAAATAACAAATGAATAAATAATTCTAAACTATATACAATAAGTTTTTTTATTTATTAATCTAATAAACTCTAACTGTAACTATAACTCTCAGCTAGAATACCAAATATATAAATAATTCTAAACTAATAACTAAAAAATAAAAAATATAAACAATTTAAAAAAAAAAAAAAAATTCAAACGCCAAATAATCTATAATATAACATTGAAATAATAACAAAATCACAAAAAATTATCTCAATAATAACATTGTTGTTGTTTTTGTTACTGAATTATCACGATACTCGATTTCCCGGTTTTCGCTTTTAAACTTTTCGCTTTAACGTTCTTTCGCTTTTTAAAACTTTTCGCTCTGACGTCCCACTACCGTTTATTAGGCAAACGAGAGTCCAAAAAATTATTTAGTTCATTTAACTAATGGTTTTTTTTCATCGTTCGGTAGCGTAACTTTATTTAACTAGTGGTTTTTTTTTCATCGTTCGGTAGCGTAACTTCAGGCGCAAGTTAGTCGTTAATCGATTGTTTGTTTCTATCGATTGCTGATTTTAAAAGAAACTTTCAACTGACTAAATTAAAACATTTCTTAGCATGTCTTGCATTTCTTTACAGTCAGAAAGAAAATTAATTGAGAACGGTTGTATTGAAAATCTACGAACTATTTTTTGCGAATTGTCGTTAAAGATTAATTTCCTCCACAAACCAGATCTTTATGACTTATTGACTGTTCAAAAGTCAATAATGAGAAATATTTCTGTCGAGTGTGACATTCCGCAGAACTCAAGGAAAACTATGGCGTTAAAGTAAGCATTTCTCTATTTATTTCAAAAAGTAAAACAGAAAACAATAGCAAAAATTCATTCTTTATATCAGCAACAACAATAGTAATAATAATAATAATATTAATAACAACAATAATAATAATAAATTTGACTTAAAATTGCTTTAAGAAAGTTAGCATAAACAAACCATTTTTTTATTTCTCTTTTACTTTGATCTAATTGATTTTCTTTTTTTTTTATAAAACATATAAATACTTGAATAAAACTTTATATTACATTAAGTTTGGTGCTTGGTGTTGGATCTTTTTTACTGTGTATTAAAAAGCTTTATTCATTTTTTTTTACAGATCTGAATCTACTGGTAATTGTCTATTTGGTTCGTTTTCCATTTGTCTGAGTGGTGATAATAATTTGGTAATTTAAGAATTCAGACAGCAATTGATTTATATTTAAATCCCTCATTTTATAGTAATCATCCATCGTTTGTCAGCTTGTGCCTAAAGTATCCAATAGTTTTCATCAATAGATAATTTGTTAGCAGTGTCCACACATTCTGTAGACTCAGGAAAACTAAAAGATGATCTTGTTAAGGAAGAAGCATTACATATATGTCAAGAATTCGTATGGTCTGGTTTTCTTTGCGTTCTTGCTCTTTCAACTGTGTGTTTTAAACAAGTTCAGTGCTACTATAGAACAATTGGTTCTCTTTCATATAAACACAATCATTATGTACCTCTAGTTTTCGTTCCAGATGAGAAGTGCTTGAAGCATAAATTTTTATGTAAAAAAGTTAGTAATTGTGCTAAACAATTAACAATTACTATATTTACAGATAAATACAACACTAATCAAGAACCACCTATTTCTATCATTGCTGATAAATCTTTTTTATATGAACTTAATAACAGCAAATTTATAACATCCTCTCACAGAAATAGTGTCTTTGACTCCTTTATAGATTCAAAATCGTGTTCTTCCAATACTTTGCTACCTTTAAATGAAAAATTATGTAAAATTAAAAAAAAAAAGTTTTTATCAGCCAAAATTTCAAAACTAAGTCCAATACAAATAAGTTGTCAGGTGAATTCCCTAGTGAATATGATATTGCATGCTTTTGTTCAAAAGCATCTACTTTAAATCTTTAAACAATCTTTCCAACTTATCTGGTTAAATCAATTTTCATGGCTTAGTTATTCACCATCTGAAGATGGAGCATATTGTTTGAGTTGTGTTTTGTTTGGGTTTAAGTACTTTTCGAAATCTAGTAAATGTAAAAACTTGTTTTCTCAGCCTGTAAAGCACTGGCCAGATGCTGTGAATGCTTTTTTAAAAGACATTATTATGGGAAAAAAGGAAAGAACATGAACATCACTTAGCTGTACAAAGTCTTCACTATAACACCTGGACCATATTTTCAGCAGTTTTAAATACAATGAATAGAAGTATTCAAAATATTGATATTTTAATTAATAAAGAATATGAAAAGGAGGTTGCTTTAAATCGGGACAAATTGCGTTCAATTGTTGACTCAATCATTTTCTTAGGCTGTCTCAGTATAGCTTTTAGAGGTCATCGTGATGATTCCCAACATCGTCCCACTGTTGGAAAATATTCTTTAGTAAATGGAGTAGGAAATTTTGTTGAACTTTTAAACTACAGGATCAGAGGTGGGGATAAAGTTCTTGAGCATTATCTTAACAGCTGTGCAAAGAATGCATCTTATATTTCTAATTCGTCACAAAATGAATAAATAAATTGTTGTGGAAAATATATCCAGAATATTTTAATTTCCGATATAAAGGAAAATCAATTTTTTTCGATAATTGCTGATGAAGCATCTGATTGCTCCAATCAGGAACAAATGTCTTTAATTATTAGATTTATAGATAGCTCTTTTGATGTTAGAGAAGAATTTATGGGTTTTTTACGAAAATGCGAAAATGGTTTATCAGGAGAAGCTCTCTGCAAAACTATTTTATCATGTCTTAAAGATTATTCTCTTGACATATCCAATTGTCGATGGTGCAGGATCTGTTGCTGGTCATATTAAAGGTCTTGCAAAGAGAATTAAAGATCACAATGACAAAACAGTTTATACTCACTGTTTTAGTCATCTTCCTAATCTTAGTGTAGCAAATTCGTGCAAATTGCATGAAGTCAGAAATATGATGGCTCAAGTAAAACAATTATCTTATTTTTTAATTTTTCTGAGTCAAGACAAAATTTATTAGAAGCAGCTATCACCAAACATTGTCCTTCTGCAACAAACAAAAAATTAATTGATGTTTGTTGCACAAGATGGGTTAAACACATAACTGGATTGGATGATTTTGAAAGTTTGTTTGTATCTATTGTTTTTGTCTTGAAGGAATGAGCATGAATTTAGAAAAAAAGTGCAATAAAGAAACTTCCTCACAAGCTTCTTTTTTTTTAAAACTCATTACAACTTTTGATTTTATTGCATCTTCAGTGATTACTCGAACAGTTCTTGACTACACTATTCCTATTACACAAATGTTGCAAGGTAAAACTTTTGACATTTGTGATGGTTTAAATTCTACTTCAGCTTTAAAATGTTGTATGTTTACACTTAGAAATCTAATAGATGATTATCACATAAAGTGGTATGATACAATTCTTTGTCTTGCTTCTAAAGTTGATGTTGCAGAAGTTAAACCAAGAGTATCAAGTTGTCAAATATATAGAAGTAATGTTCCTTGTTGTTCAACTTCAGATTATTTCAAGAAATCGTTAACCAAACCACTTATCTATCACCTCCTATTCGAAGTTAATAACAGATTTAGTGATGATGCTTCGGTTGCTTATGATGGTTTGGTTATTATTCCAGATAAAATGATGTCTTACGTTTCTAAGAAGATTGACTGGAAAATTAAGTTTCAATCTTTTGTAAATTTTTGTTCAACAGTTTTGCCATGTGCAATTTCTTTAAGCTCAGAACTTGATTTGTGGGAAAGCTATTGGGTTCAAGAAAAAATTTGCTAACCAGATAATATTTCAAGTACTTTAAAAAGTCTTCCTAACAATCAAATCGCAAATTTAAGAGTTTGTCTTCGCATTCTAGGAACATTGCCAGTAAGCTCTTCTGCGTGTGAAAGATCGTTTTCAGCTATGAGACAATTAAAACGCTACACACAAAGTACTATGATATCTGAAAGAGTGAACAGTCTTGCTTTATTGCATATTTACCAAAAGATGGAACCTAATGTTGAAAAAGTTATAGACTTATTTGCACTTAAAAATCGTAGATTAAATTTTACAGATAAAATTTGTTAACCATTTTTTTTTAATTATTATTGTTCATTTTCTAAAACAAGTTTTTTTAATTTGTTAATCTGTAAGTTAACTTTTAATATTTTATGTTTAATGTTTTTTAAGTTGTTTTAAATTTTTAAATCTATATATAATTAGTTTACGTAATACTTAATGTCTGGGCCATATTAGTAACAAAATCTTTTTTTTTTTTTTGAAATACAGTACAGTTACCTTTTTTCTGAACAAAGTATGTTGTTAAAATTCCAGAGGTCAGTCCTTCCTCAATTATAAACAAGCAATAAACAGGGTTGATTATGTAATAAATGTAAGACTAAGAATAAGTATAAATATTACAAGTAGTTGTTCTTCCAACATATCAGTTCAATTGAATTAATTTGATTGAAAAAAAAAGTGAAAAGTTTGTATTACTTTTTTTAAATATTTTTGTAGTTTAAAATGATTTTTTTCTTATTTTAGATTTTATAAAACACATGAAGTAAAACAAATTAAAATTAATGAAAGTAAAATTATTTTAATTACATTTTTTAATATAAAATAATATTTCAAAATTTTGATTCTAAATATACTTTTTTTTTTCTCTTTAGTAACCTTAACACCTTCATCAGTAAATAGGATTTTATCAGTTTTTATATCTAAAAAATATATAAGATTTTACTTTTTGATGTACTGTAATTTTTATATTTTAATTAAGAGCATTATGTTTTACAAAAATTTAAATATTTATTTTATTAAATATATCTTTTTTCTATTTTTTAGTTCTACCTTTTCAAACGTTCTACTCAGCGTCATTATTTTAGTTTACCTTGCTTAACTGTTAAAATATGGTTTTAATTTTGTAAACTTTCATGACTTGAAATTTACTTTATTGATCACTAGCCAGCAGTTTAGGGGAAAAAATGACTTCAATACAGTTAAAGTAAGTGATAACTGTTCACCGGCCGCATCGCAAGTTTGTTTACATTGTTTACCGAAGTTTACGATTAATATTCATGTTATTACTATATTGTTACTACTATATTGTATATTATTATATTATTACAATATTGTATCTTTCATGTTAATAATAATTTTTGTTATATATATGGTAATAATGTTGTGTGTCTATTTAGATTTTAATTATTTTTAGCATTATTTCGGAAACAATGTAGGGGAGAGTGGGGCGCCATGACACACTTTTAGTTTTTGCTTCGTAACAATTTTTTTAATACGCCTTTTTTTTTAGGCGATTAGTTTAATTTGTAAAAAAAAATTTTTCGACAAAATAAAATCTATAAATTACCAAAATATAATAGGTTAAACTTGTGAGACTAGTTAAAGTAAAATTAGAAATTTGTTTCAAGGTACCGGTATTAACGTTAAAGGTATTAACGATCAATTAAAAAACTGAGTTAAGAAAGTTGCTAAAAGTATAAACATTGTTTGTTGTTACTGTTTTGTCATAAATTAATTATACTGTGTATTAAATTTGAAATATTATGTTAGTGTTTTAATTAGTTAGTTGTATTTTTTTCCTCTAATCGATTTTAATTAGTAATACCCTAGCTTTCTTTTTTGAATTCATAAAAAGGGTGTCTGAAATAATTAGTGCTTTAGACTCAGCTAAATAGCGAGAATGAGTTTTAGTTTTTTAGTTTAGTTTCTTTTCTACAAATACTATCATGATCACTGCTCCTTTGAGCAGTGATCATGATAGTATTTGTAGAAAAGAAAAATAGATTTTTTTACGACAGCATTACGACGACGGGAGAGAGACCAAAGCTTGACAGATTGAGCAGGTTCAATGGTCCGTGTCCGTTTTAGCGTCCGTTAAAGAGTTTGTAAACAAGTAATTTCTTTTAAAATTTTTGAACCCTTTAAATTTGTCTCCTCGACAAATGAGGGGGCAAATTTAAGTTACCCCCTCGCTTGAAGGGGGTTCCCTCCCCCTGCCCCTCCCCCTTCTCTCTATATCTTGAAGCGCTAACATTTCTTCACTAACTTCTTTAAAAAGCTAAACCCGCACCTGGTTAATGATTGTACAAATAGAAATTTACAAATCTTTAATAATTGTCCATAGGAAATTGTTATTTTTATTTTATTAAAGCATCGTAGAAGACTTTAGACAATGTCCGAAATGTCCGAAGTCTCCCCATAAGGGGTACATTGAAAAAATCAAGGGGATCGAGCAACACCATATATAGATTACAAATACTTACATTCCCAACGTCCACAGGTAACCGTTTGTTTTAGAAAAAATTGCACAAACTCTAGCAGAGTTTATAACTAGGGTCTGAATGGTTCACTTGTATTTCAAGTGAATCATTTAGACCCTAGTTATAAACTCTGCCAGAGTTTGTGCAATTTTTTCTAAAACAAAACAGATTTTAGAGTGAAAAAAACAGATTTTAGAGTGAAAAAACGATTTTTTGGTTCTTTGATGTAAAATTTTCAATTTCAAGTTGAAATAGAAAATTTTACATCAAAGAATTAAAAAAGTCGTTTTTTCTCTCTAAAATCTGGTTTTTTAGCGGGAAACTCACACCTAACTATTTTAAAGCTACGAGCGTATGTCTACCAGCATATCAACTATAGATAACATTGTCCTAATGTTATCTATAGTTACCTATAACAGGGTAGGAGATTTCAAAGTGTCCATTCTCTCTCTATGTCCGAGGTCTCCCCTGTCTCCCTCCCCTTCAAGTAATCAATCATAATTTGAATTACTTCAAGTATAATCAAGTATAGGCATAAGTAATTAATCATTATCAGAATAACTTTAAGTAATCAATCAA
Source organism: Hydra vulgaris (assembly GCF_038396675.1). Classification (NCBI taxonomy): domain Eukaryota; kingdom Metazoa; phylum Cnidaria; class Hydrozoa; order Anthoathecata; family Hydridae; genus Hydra; species Hydra vulgaris. The sequence goes on along the minus strand of NC_088928.1, from coordinate 6,866,893 downwards.
GTATTAATCATATTTGACTAAACACCAATATAATAGTTGCAAAACAAGCAACAGCTTTTTTTAAGTTAAAATATTATATTTGTAACCAACCTATCTTACATCGGCCTGTTGGTCTAGTGGTATGATTCTCGCTTAGGGTGCGAGAGGTCCCGGGTTCAACTCCCGGACAGGCCCGGTTGCATGGAATATTTTATTCGATCAACTATAAAATTATTGTTTGCGAATACTTTTATATAATTAAAATTTTACTTATAATATTGTTTTAACTTTCGTAAACAATATTGTTTTAATATTGTTTTAACTTTCGTAAACAATATTTGCTCATTATAACTTTAACAACAAATAGCGTTAACGTTTTTATATTAGTACCTTGTACTTTTGTCAATTTCCTTGAAATGTTATAACTTATTTCGATTTGATTTTATTCGATTATGTACAAAAATATTATTTGCGAGTTTTATTTATTTACAAATTTTATTTACATCATTTATTTTTGCTTTACATATATTTATTTTACATATATTTTACAAATTTTATCAACATCATTTATTTTTTTATTTATATTTTTTATTTTTAATTACAACAAAAGTTTACCGGTACCAGCAGTCCGCGCACTACAAGCATTAAACCGCTCAGCTACTGCTTGTGCATCATACCTTGGACATAAATCAAATCATTTCCGTTTGTCTCAAGGTTGACGTCCAAATGTTGACGTAAAAGATAAAGTAGCGGCAACTCTAAACAAGCTCTTTGAATTCGTGATGGAACGAGATATTCCAAAATATTCCTTCGAAATTCCAAGATTCGAAATTCCATGATATTCCTTTGAAAACTTGATGGAACAAGATATTCCAAAAAAAAATTTAAATAATCAGAAAATGGTATAAACTATTAATTTTATATACATTGTTTTTTTTTTACCTATAATTTAGGTGATGAAAAGAATAAACAAAAGTAAATAAATATATTTAAAACATTTCCATATACTTAACTTAAGTAGAAGACCAGATTAAGGGTCTTAGGGGCCGGGCGCAAAAGTTATTTGGGGGTCTGTTTAATAAAAATATATACTCAAAAATAAATGCAGCAAAATATAGCTACTTTTTTATTCATAAAGAAATTTTCTTGGATTCAAATTGACAAAGTCATTTACGACATCTTCAAAATATTTTGTAACAGTCACATCAATTGCCATTGAAAAAAGAGAGAACTTAAACGATAATTTAAAAAATGCTCACTCTGCACTATAATTGGTAATGGGAAGGGTTAGAAAAATTTGATATGCAATGTCAGCATTTTGAAAAACTGATGGTTGGAAAACTAGTAAAAAAACCAAACTTTCTCTCAGCAGATAACCTATAAAATAAAGCTTGTTTCAAAAACATTTTCAACTTGTCTTTGATTGGGAATAAGTTTAATTCTAAATTTGTCACCGCCACTTAGAACCGCTTAACTCACTGTATACTCACCAACTCCTACTTTTCACATCTTCTTTCTTATACTTTCATGCTTGTTCTGATTAAGAACCATGCTTGAGAACCTTCCAACACATTCCTGAATGTCAACCTTCACGAAATGATATCACTTATTTCAAATGAGATTGAAGCAATTGCTATAGCAATTGCACATATATAAGCAATTAAACAGCAAGAGCTATATCTACACTTTTATACTGAAATTTAATGTTAGTAGTTAAACGTAACATAGTTCTGTGCCAAAGCTTCTTCATAAAAGCAACAGCCAAAGTTTTAAATTCCTTTAAAAGTGTAGTAACTGTATTTTGCTTGAAGAATTTAAATAGAAATATCTCCTGCTGACCACCTGCTCCGACTCAATTTTTGATGATAATTTCCTGCCATTTCCAGCACCACTCACAAAACCAAAACAAATAATCTGCCTTCTGTGAGTTAAAGAAGCACAGAAGTTATACAGACATTAAAAAAACCCTAAAAACCGATTGCAGTCTCACAGCTGCCATCTATATTTATACCAACTAAATTTAAAGAATTTTTCAGTTGTGCTTGCAGGTCGTTTTAATTTCTAGATATACTAAATGCCAAATCATACGACTTGCTACAAGCATTGTTAATGTTTAAGCCCAATTCTTTTAATCTTTTCTTAACTGAATCTATCAAAGCTTTTCCTAGGTTTAAGTCTACAAGAAGACTTAAACCTAATAAATTTTCTTTCCTCAACAACTTCCTTGCGCACATATTGAATGACTATTGTAAAGGAGTCAAAGTGTGCAGTGTAATGAGCCAGCAATCGATGAAAAGTGTTTAGCTTTATACGCTTTGCTTTCAATGAATTGCAGAACACTTTTTGTCATTAAGGAGACGATTTTCTCAAAAATTGTCAATGAAATGTATGAAACATTTCCTGTCGTAATTTTCTCATTTCTCGTATATTTCTTAGTTTTTTAAGTTAGCAAGGAATAACGCTGGACTACATAAAGAAGTTGTTTGCTTTGTTCATGCTTCTGTATAAAATCTGTCAATGTCACCAGTCATCGAATCCAGTTCTGAAGTTGTCATCTGAATCTTGCAGTAGAAGAAACAGTCGATTGTGAATAAATAAGCTCCTTCGAATTTAACCATTTTTCAACTTAAAAGAAAAAGAGTTCAGAAAGCAGTACCTTAAATATACTTTTTTCATTTTTTTATTAAAAAAATTTTTTTTCTGCAACATTTTGATCTCGAATTTCTTTTATAAAAGTTTAGTAACTTTGCGCTTCTTTCAAATCTCTTCAAAATTCTGTGTCAGATTGACATATTTAAAAGAATTAAATCAAAAAAATAACTGTTCCGTTATTTTTTGTGTATTGTTTTAGTTTTTCATTTAAAAAGTTATTTATGTCGCGAAAACTTCTAAATTAAGGCTCATAACATAACTCATATTATGCTCGTAACATAAGTTATGCTCTTTCAACCTTTTTATTGGTTTAAAAAAAAAATATGCATATTAAGAAGGTAGAAGTAAAGATATACATATGATGAAAAATTGTTTTATGTTTCAGATGTAACAAAAAAAAATGCATAAAACGCACTATATAGATAATCTGTTACATCTAGAACATAAAACAAACTATATACATAATCTGTTACATCTGAAACATAAAACAAACTAAAAGAGCAGATTAACATGCGAACCTTTTTATTCCGCTCAGCCATATTGTTTTAAGTATTAGAAAGCTACACGTTTTATACATTTTTAAGTTCTTTTAGTAATGATATAGTAGCCTCAAAAAACCCGTCACTGCAGTGGCATACTTATTTTAAAATCTTGGGGTCCCTACTAAGTCTATATTTTACGAAGGCCGGGCGCAGATGCGCCTGAGCACTCGGGTTAATCCAGAATTAGTTATGTACGGTAAAATTAAGTAAAAATAACTTAAGCTAATACCCCTGTCGGCAAAATTCGGAAAAATGTTAGGCTTGGTTTTTGTTGCATGTTTAAACCAAAAATGATAACACGAGTCAAGAATGGTTTATATTTTGTGAAATTAACTATTACTACTTACCATAAATATTTTTTATTTCATTTTATTGGTTTTATTTGCCGTACAATATTATTTACAATAAGATTTATGATATTATACGGGCAGGACTTCAAGAAGATTGTAATATCACGAAGCCCTCAACAATACAAAACTCTCTTTTCTTCTGCAATATCTGTATACCTTATAAAATAAATACATGACTAAATAATATAACCTCTAAATATATCATAAACTAAATACTGTACATACTTCAGAAGTGAAACTCACAATAAAACATAAAAAATCAAAATGCATGATAACATCTAAAAATATTTTTTAAAAAATCAAAAAAAATCAAAAACATTTTTTGCTGAAAAAATAATTTTTTTTTATAGATTGTTTGAAAAAGTAATAGGTCAATTTAGATGAAAAAGCAAAATTCGGCCGAACTATTTCATTCCAGAGAAAAGATCTACGAATAGATACACAAAATCAGACCGTACTATTTCATTCCAGAGAAAAAATCTACGAATAGATACACAAAATTAAGCTTGTTTATTTTTGCAAATATGTTTTTCAAAAATGCTATCATTACGTAGGTTATATTTGTTTTTGGATTTGATTTTGTAAAGGTTTATAAAAACATCGAGGGCATTAGTTCTTTACATTTGTACAAAATACAAATCTGAATAACATTTAAGGCTTCCATTTTTTTTTAAAAATGGACGCCTTAAATGTTATCAACAAAATATTGATAACATTTAAGGCGAAACTCTGAACCTTAAATGTTGATAACATTTAAGGTTCAGAGTTCGAAAAACAATTTTTAAAGCTTATTACGTGAACTGCGTGTTTTAGTTTAGTTTTATGTGTACTTCCCTATATAATATTTGCATAATTTATATTTTTTTATAAATATTTGCGTAATTTATATGACAATAACTAAAAGAGTAATATAATTGTGTTAACTGGTTTTTGTTTAAAGTATCTCTAAATTTGTATAAAATTCCAATAAATTTCGCGACTTTATTAGAAATATTATTGATGTGTGATCTCCATGACAGATTTAATTCAATAAAAATCCTTTAAATTTTGTAATAATTTTTTTTCTCTTTTTAAGATGACATTGTCGATAAAGAGATCAGGTATATTTACAGGCAGTATCTGCTTTTTTAGTTTGAATAGAAAAGTATCCATTTATTTTATTAATATTTAAAGATAACCCATTTTAAAAAAACAACTAGCAATGAGGCAAAAGATGCGAGGAGTGTTGCCACATCGACTTACAAATAGGTAGAACTTGCAAGGAGTGCTGCTACATTGACTGACATATAGGTAGAACATGCTAGGAATGCTGCTACATTAACAGAGGGTTTGGTTTGGGCAGGCAGTCTATCCAAATAAAATTTTTTTTATCGTAACCATTTTTTTAATTTTCGTAATACTCAATTTTTAATTATTTCGATGTTAATCATTTTCTTCTTATTTCGATCTTATACTGCTTTTAGGATTTTCGATACTACTTCTTTTTTCACTATTTCGATTTATTCTCTTATTCAATATTAATCCGGAAAGTCTTTTTTCGAATTAGTTTAGTTTGGCTGTTCTCGATACTGTTATTACTCACTGAAACAAGTTTGTGTCCTCTGCAAAAAATTTGGTCTTTAAATTAGATGCTTTGTTAAGATTATTTATAACATAACAAAAACAAGTGGTCCAAGTTTGGATCCTTTCAAGACACCATATGCTTGGTTCAATAATATTTGAGATAAAGAGTCTTTGTTAAAAACAAATTGCTTTTGGTTAAGAGAAATAACTTTTGAGCCAACTTAGTATTCAATTTTTTTAAGCATAGTATAATGATCGATCGTGTCAAATGCTTTTAACAAATCAATAAAAACATCAGTTGTAAATTTTAGATTTTTGAAATGTTCATTAATACCAGGCCCGTAACAACCAGGAGGGAGGGTGGGGGGTGGCAGCGGGGGCATTTGCCCCCTGAATAATTTTTCAAATAAATAATTTTGAAATAATTATTAAAAAAAAAAGGTCTTTAAAACTATTAAGAGGTAGTACTGCCACCCCTTCCCCCCTCCCCCTCCTCCAATATAGTTTTTGTTCCTAAGGGCCTGAATACAACGTATTAATTGAAGAATAGCATGTTCGGTCAAGTTGTTTTTTATACCAAACTAATTTTAATATTAAAATATTAATGGTTTAACCGTTATGGAAACGTAGTATTACATTATAATAAATTTCACGTAGTACTATATTTATAATAAATCTTCAAACATTTTCACATTGCCCTAATGTTGCTTCACGTCCTCTTTTCTATAAATGCACAATTTCTATAATAGGCACTGCTCAAATAAACTTACACTTTATACATTTAAAAACTTATATTTTATTCATTTCTTAAACATTGTTACATAACTTACAAAAACATTGTGTGGGTAAGTAAAGTAATTTACCTACACTCTCAAGAGTGTAATCAGCCAACATTGACAAACGGGTACCGTGCGGAGCCCATACGGTGTTTAACTGGGTACCTTTATGGAAGACCAACGGTATCCGTTGGATCTTGGTCGCGGTTTCCATAGGGGATCCATATAGATATGCTCGCCGGGTATCCCCTACAAGTCCCAGCCTAATCTCATACTTTAAAACCGAAAGGAGCCCAAATTGGTTTGCAACTGGGACACATATGGGAACCCATTGGGAAATATTTTAAACAAAATATTTAAAACTACACTGTCAAAATTAGGAAAACTATTCAACAATTCTTTAATCGTGTATTGTATGCTTTGACGGTCATCTTACAAATTGGAAGTTTTTTCATCGTTGTTAAAACAACTTCTTTGAAAACCTGAAGCGGATCCAGACCTTCAAGCAAAGAGGGGGGGGGGGGGGGGGGGGGGGGAAGGATGCATTTTTTTCAAAATATTATTGCACTAACTAATAAAGATATTGTTGAAACTCTTTCTGCAATCAGTAATGTCTATGTTATTCTTAAACTTAGTATCCAAAATATACCTCCACCTAAATTTACATCGGAAGTTGAACTATGGCAGTGCAAATGTATAAGGGTGAAAGATGAGGGAGGAACCACATCACTACCTTCTGCTCTTTGAGTTGTTTTTGATTTGTGTGACCAGATGCAATATCTAATCACTCACAAGTTGTTTCAAATTATCAAGTCATGTCCTGTAAGTGTTACCAGTGCTGAACGTAGTTTCTCAACCTTGCGAAGAATTAAAAATTGGCTGAGAACGCGAATGACAGAAAACAGACTAATCGGATTGGCCTTAATGTGCACAGAGATGGCTTATCAACCATTTTTAAAAACAACTTTCCTATGTTAGAGGAAACATTTTTGCCATACGGGGGTTGAAATAAATTACATTTTTGCTATATGGGGGTTGAAACAAATTACATTTCTTGTTCTATTTATCTTTTTTTATATTTTTTTTTTAGAGTCGAATTCTAGTTCAAAATTTTAAAAAACCACATTTATTAAGGGCATCTTCAAAAATTCGTTTCGAGGAGTTGAATACATTTTCATTAGAAGAGTTTTGGTTTAGCCTGTTATTAATTGAAATTAGGATTTGCTTTAGAATTTGGAATGGGTGATTTGAGTCAATATTGATATACAATAATTCATTGTTTGGTTTTTTGAAAGGCTTATATGAATTTTCAGAGTGGTCAAATGTGACACAGTTTGACTTTTTAATAAATTTTATAAATTTTAAATTTCAAAAATCATAAATTTTCTAAATTCTAAATTAGAATTATTTGGCTTTAGCGATACCATTTTAAAGGCGTACGTATGTTGTATTTATTTAAGAAACAGCAATTCAAACTGGATAAAGTTAATAATATTTTTAGAAATAAATTAAATTTACAACAGTGAAAAAATGCCATTGATGTTTTAAATTGGTTATCCATAATCAAAAATAAAAATGAATGTACATTTATTCAATTTGATATTAATGATTTTTACCCCTCAATAACTGCAGATATTTTTGTTAAAACATTTGAATTTGCAAAAAGCCACACAGTTATTCCAGAAGAGACAATCCGGTTAATAAATGTGTGGTTTTCTCTAAGAATGTAACTAATAAACAATATATTGACTCAACAGATGGTGAATGCAAAAAACATTTTGCCAATCATAAGCAATCCATTAAAAATAAAAAGTATTCAAAAGACACCTTGCTCTCAAAAATACATATGGGAATTAAAAGATAAAAATATTGATATTATTATAACTGAATCGGCAATTTATTGTTTCGGAAGACATTCATTTACTTAAAATTTACCGTTGCCATCTCGTAAACGATAAACAAAAAATCTAATCTAGCTACATTTTGAGACAAAACGAGTTTTTATCAAAAAACATTCTTTTGCTGTACCAAATTTAATGAAAACTTTCTTTAAGTTTGGAGTGCAAAAGCGATATTGAGACAAAGTGGGAAAATTATAATGTCTATGAATCGAATAAAAACAGACGAATGGTGCAATACATTAAAATGGTGGAAAAGTATAAAGAATATATTTCCTTTACGTTGATTGTGCATACCCATTCCCTCTACAACATTTGAAAGAGTCTTCTCAGTACGCGGGATAAATCGTTACAAATACAAGAACAAAGTTTCAACCCGAGTCTGATGAAAAGTTGGTTTGTATCCAGCAGACCTTTTAGCAGGTGAAACTCATTAATAAAAATAAAAAATAAAAATTTACAACAAAAAATAAATTGTATTTTCGCGGTGAGACAGTATATTTCTTAAAAACACTTTTTTAAATTTTTACGGCCAAAAGTTAACACATTATTCGTAATTTCTCAATAGGATAGTTTATTTTACATTAAGTGCTTATTAAACACTTTTTTAACATTATATTTAAGTAATTGTCATGGTAAACAAGTGACATGACTTTTTTTTCCTTCAGGTTCTAATTCAGACCCCCGTACTGTGATGCAGATTAAAAATGGCAAAAGATTTTAGACTTAAAATAATAAAATAAACTTTTTGATAAAAAATCGACATAAACAAACTCCTCAACAAATATCAAAGTATATACTTTACTATAAAGTATGTAAAAAGAAAGAAATAATGACCATAATTTTTTGAAAATTTATGGGATCTTTACTGTTAAAAGTTTTATAATATTAGTAAAGTTTCATAAAGGTCAGCACAGTTCTTTTTAAGAAATTGAGTGCAAATATATCTAAAAAAATTGTCCTTTTTAACAGAAGTCTTAAGAAAATGAAGGTAGGGGAGAGTGTGTATGAAAGAGCCAGGTTTTGAAGGAGCCAATACCATTATTTCTAACTTACTGGCATCCGATCCTTATTGTATTTAAATCTTTGTGTGGCAACACTGATACCTGTAACCCATAAAAAATGTAGAGTTCTACTAAAATAAATAGCGTCGTAAGGGAGCACTAAAGATTTTGAAAATGAAAAGTAATTTTTTGGTGGTTTACTTATTTATTTTTAAGATTAAGTGTAATGTTTTATTTGATAAAAGAAACATGCTGCATTCTTATATTTGCCCTTCATTTACACAAAAAATATTAGATTTAAGCTTTTGCCAAAATTGTTTAATTTAAGGTTATGTATTTAAACAAACAATTTTTTTAAAGAACCGACTGTTTATGCTATGATTAAGCCGACTTTTTTATTTACTTTTTGTTTATACTAAATAACTGTTTTGCGCTTTAACGACTTCATATATTTTTCGTAATGCCACATTGAGCTTATTCTATCGAAATTAGTTGTTTTAATGACTTTTCCTGAAGTTGTGAAGCATAGCTCCGTTTGAATTTAAAATAATATTTAATAAAATTTTTAAAAGTCAAAGTTCAAAAAAAGTCATATTTTTTTTTTAAAGTTTAAATAATTTTTTAAGACTTTTTTTGTATTGTTTGATTCATTTTATTATATTCTATTATGTATTTATTATATTATTATGTATTTTTATTATTATGTTATTTCATTATTCTCATTTAATTTTTTGATTTTGAATAATTTGTAAAACTATTATTAAGGCTGTTTTATCATTTGTTTTATCATTGATTATCATAGAGTTATAAAACTTTAAGTACAATCTGATTTTTAGAAGTCTATTTAACAGTTTAATATTTTTAAAAGACTTGATAGTGTTCAAAAAAAGTTACGGCTGTTAGTCGTTCGAAAAAAGTTACGGCTTATTCATGGCACAAAGGTGGCTCTTTCATTGACACAATGTTATGAAAGAGCCGTTTTCTTTTTTTTAAAATAAACAGGTGTATGATAGATTATTAGCATTGTTATCCGATTTATTTTAGTTTCAAAATATTACCCAATAATGTAATTATTAAATTAAATAAAAAAAAAAAAAAAAAAAGTTATTACAAATGAGTTTTTTTCACGCCATTTTAAAACTGGCTCTTTGATACACACTCTCCCCTAAGGCATTTAAAATATACAACACATATTGAACATATTTAGTAAATATTTCAAAGCAAAAAACAAACGTAACATAAAAGATGATTTTTATAATAGACTCAATTCTGGATTATTCGATACATTTATACCAAACCACTTTTTATTGAAATGAAAAATCTCAATATTTATGAGCTTAATGTTTTTAATGTTTTGTGCTTTATGTATATGTGGAAAAATGACATATCTTTACCCGTTTTTAAAGGTCCTTTTTGTTTGAAACCAATAAATATATATACACTTAGAAACAATAATTTTATACAGGAGCCCTTTTGTCGAACCAAATTTAATCAGTTTTGTATAGCATATCGTGCATCCTACCTTTGGAATAAAATTGTTTTGTCCAATTTCGACATGCATTTTACTTTTTCCATTTTCAAATACAAACGGAAAAATTTAATTATCTTAATGGACGATGTAGTCAGATTTTTTTAATTGTAATTTTATATTTTCTTTAGAACTTTTATTGTTAATTACGTTTTATTTTGTTGATTTTGTTTCGATGTAGTTTATATACACACGCTTGTAAAAGGTTCTGATGATAAGATCAGTACGATCTTCTTTCAGAAACCTTTTTGTTTTCAACTCCTGATACTGTGGTAACACTCTTAATGTTGAACTAGGATGCAGTTCATCATCTTCTCAACGTCCATTATTCTTGTTATTTTATTGGTACTTTCTTTGCAGGGTAGACTGGAACTATGGGCGGTTGAACAGCCTGTGTTTAGACATGCAAAAGGGAAAGCAAACTGCTAATGGTAAAATATTCTTCTACATATCCTATCTTTAGTTTTCTAAATAAAAACTAAAATAACGTACTTATTGGAATCAGATCTGAACTCTAACCCGGATCATTTTTTCTAACCTTTTTACTTAAATCTCTGGTAAAATGCGAGACCTATTGTAGCAGGTTTTCATCTATGCTCTGTAGTCTAAAATTTCTGTGAAAAAGATTTCATAAACTATAAGCTTGACCAATATTGTTGCGCTTAATTTAATGTACTCCAAAACTTCATTTACAGTGTATATGCGGTCATGTGCTCTCAGACATTTTGATATGGACCGGGAAGTACAGCGTAACTTTATTGAATTATTCTTCATTCGTAAGAAAAAGCAAAATCCGGACAAAGACTGGTTCCTTTTTTTTGGCCGCTACAATTGTTACAAATCAGCGTAAATTCTGTATAATAATAAAAAATAAGCCTCATTAGGTCCTTTTTTGTTACCTCTTTATGATGGAAATAAAAACTATTAGTATTTTATTTGATATTATGGATGCCAAAAACATTTAATGGTGACTGCCGTAAGAAAAAGCAAAATCTGGACAAAGACTGATTCCTTTTTTGGCCGCTACAATTATTACAAAACAGCGTAAATTCTGTATAATAATAAAAAATAAGCCTCATTAGGTCCTTTTTTGTTACCTCTTTATGATGGAAATAAAAACTATTAGTATTTTATTTGATATTATGGATGCCAAAAACATTTAATGGTGACTGCCGTAAGAAAAAGCAAAATCTGGACAAAGACTGATTCCTTTTTTGGCCGCTACAATTATTACAAAACAGCCTAAGTTCTGAATAACAATAGAAACAAGCTTCATTTGGTCCTTTTTTGTTACCCCTTTATGATGGAAATAAAAACTATTTGTATTTTATTTGATATATTATGGATGCCAAAAACATTTAATGGTGACTGCCGTAAGTCATAAAGATCTTGTACTGGCATTTTTGAAAGCGATATTGTTTTCATGAAGTCAAATACTAAAGACAAAACATAGCTTTCATCTTTAGCAGCATCAGGTGTCTCATGTTTTAAAGATAAATAGAACTTGTTGCTTCTTCTTTATAAACTACAAGTTAAACTTCAGCAGCTCGTTTTGCAACAGGATTAAAATGAGGGGATTTAATTTTATTGTTTAACGTCTCTCATATGCAACTCATATATACATGTGGGCATCCAAATTTGTAGTTGAAATTTTCCTTATAATAATTCCAGTATAAAGATTTGTTAACTTTAAACTTGAAGTGTTTAAAACAGAACATTCTCCACCTAAGCTTTATGTTGACCTCTGCTGACAAATAGTACGTTTTTTGCCGCTATAGTATAAGCATTTTAGGGGAAATGATTTAAGATGTTCAGATACAGTATAATCTCTTGTGGTAAGTAGTTGCTTATATCTTTTGCTCTCTTATATTCTCAAGTCTTTCCTATGATCTTAAGTTGTCTTCTACTTATTCTTTTCTCGCTTATTAAAAGTACAGCAAATAAAGATATATATGCTTTTCTGATCAGTGCCCATCGTAATGATACTTGAAAGATGCAGTCTTTGGACCTCATAGATATAAATTTTCTCAAAGTAAATTTTGCTGAACCTCGATTACATCAGTATGTCCCTAAAGGTACTGATCCTGTTCTTTTTTGGAATTAATGTTATAAAAGATATTAAAAATGTCAAAACAATTCTCTTTCCCCGTTGATTGTTGACATTTCTCGGAACACCTAAAAAAGAGCGTAGGCCTACGTAAAAATAGTATTTTAAATCTTAAAAATATAACTATATGTTACATATACAATACACTATAAATTATGACTATTGATACAACATATAGACTATATGTTGTATAGCATAAATAAAGAAAATGAAAGCAATAATTATTTAAATTTTTTACTGATATTACTATAATGCCAATACTAGAGACTTGAAAATGTTAAATTTGCAACTGTATTGTTAAAACAATGTATTTTCTAATTCGCCAACAATGAAATTCAGGACGTTAAGCTGGAGTTTATACACCATTATGGTTCTTAGACCCTTATGTAAAGCTTCTTTGAATTTTGAAAAGTGCGTCACTCTGCATCTGACTTGAGTCAAAGTCTCTTAATGAGAACCAAGTATTGACTTGCGCTCCTTTAACAAAAACTGTGGTGTTTGCTAGTTTATTGTGTCGTTAATGATACAGTGAGAAACTTACAGCAAACACAAATCACTGCGTCTATCTTCAAACATTAAAAAACCATATTAAACTCATTCTGATTAAATTCTTGACTTACGCCCTTTTAATAAAAAGCGAATCAGTTACGAACATATGTACTAGCCAATAAAAAGTTCCATGTTTAGTTTTTGTTGAACAAACTATTAATCCATATTTAAAAGAATCCAATGTTAAATAACATTTGCTGGAAATTCTTGACCCTTCTTTTGCAAGTTATAAAAAATATCAAAGCATTGCCAATAATCGTACTTAATATGTGAGTATCTTAAAATGTAAAAATCATTTAATATTTTCACTTTTTATTTTTTTTGACAATATTAAAAGAGTTTTACGTGTGCTAGCGTGCACGTTTGACGCACAGAATTACGCGATCGCGTTTGTTAAGGGAAGATTAAGACACAATGATACAAGTTTAACCTGCTATATTTTGGTAAATCTCAAATTCAATTTTGTTGGTATATATATATATATATATATATATATATACATATATATATATATATATATATATATATATATATATATATATATATATATATATATATTTTAATTATAACAATTTTAATAGCAGAAACGACAAACATGGATTCGGCACAAAAACGCTCGTCTCTTCCACTGTGTGGAGGTCCCAGGAAAAAGTAGTGTAACAATTTTCCCTATCTAGGAATGTAACATACAAGAAAGTATTCGCTTTAAAAAAAAAAAATTCTAATTTTCACCCTTTGATCGAAGCTGATAATACTCACATTTAACAAAACAAACTTAACTTTTATAAATAAATATTAATAAAAATAAATACTTAAATAAAAATAAGGTATATTAAAAACCGATATTTGAACATTAGAAAAAATTTTCATATCAATTATAGTTATATAAATCATAAAATTATGTAGACGATAATTCGTCTGACTATTTTTTCCCGTGAACTTTGGGAAAGTCAGACGAGAAAACTTTGGTTTTTGCGCAAATGCAATTTATCATCTACCGGAACAAAAATGTTCCTGTGGCTTTGCTTTGATCTTAATGAAATATCGTAATGTTTCATGGGAGATGGGGGGGGGGGGGGATTGCTTATTTAAAAATTGCGCTAAAATTTAGTTAATATCAGTGCTATTCAGAAGCTATTTGACAAGCAAAAAGAATGTCAACTATGCTTTTAAAATAGTTTGTAATTTATTTTGTATTAAATCTTTGAAGGTATACCAAGAAAAATCTTTAATAGCTCGCAGCACTGGCGAAGATTTTTTTGTTTGCAAACCAACAGGCAGTGAAAAATCAATCGTGTTCCAATGTTTACCCTTTTTTACATTTACTTTAAACTTGTTAAGAGAAGGACAAGCACCTGATGGTATTCGATATAAATACGTATTTAAGATGTGCAATAATAAAGTTTTAGTTGTTTCTCCGCTTTTGAGGTTAATAAAAGACTAAGAAAACATTCTTAGTAAAAGGAATCTAAGTAGCTTCTATGAAGCATAATCAACAAAGAAAAAACATAGATGATGATCAAACAGAAGTAATAACTATCATTATTATACATTATTTTAGTTGCCAAATTAAGTTTTCTATTTTTCAAGAAAAGGTCTAGTTTTTGCTTGGTGACTACCCTGAGAAATTTTGCATTTTTTTCTGAAATGCTGTTTATAAATTTTGGAATTTTGATTTCAATTTTCTGTAGAGATCATGTAAAATATTTTTTAGGTAATGCAAAATAATTAACCATTTATTGAGAATTTTTAATGCTAAATGCATTTAGCAAGTACAAAATCAGATGCATTTCGGTCTCATTTTAATAGACTCTCGTATGACGATCACTTGTCCCTAAAAGAATTCCAGTATTGGCATTGACAGCAACTTCAGCTAAAAGTACTGCTGACTTTATTATTGATAATCTTTTTATGCATAATTTGGTTATTATATCATCTACCAGAATGAAGAAATATTAAATATAGCTTAATACGAATTGACTCAAGAGATCGAGAGAAATTTTTCTACCCACAGTTGTTCAACATATTCTTTTGAATAATTATTCAGTTAAAGAACTTTAGTCTTTTCAGCAACTATGACTAATGTTAGATCAATTTATTGGTACTTTCACAAAGAACTAGGAGAAAAAATATAACAGCTATCTTCATAGACCATATGGTCAATTTCATTCGTAAGCAAAAGATGGTTTTAATAATGAAAAATATAATAATACAAAGATCAAGCTTCAATTTGTTTGTTCGAAAATATTCTACAATCCGTAACTTCTGTTGTTGGTGTAGATATCATTATTCCTAGTTAGTTTTTTTTAAGAATTTTACGATATTATTTTTATTTTTATTAATATTCTTTTTACATTTGTATATTTATATATTGTTTTACAAATACAATGATAAATATTTGAATAAATTAGCTTTTTATTTAAGATTTTCTCCATATTTAGGTCAGCTTCTGTTATTTTTCCCTTATTATCCCATAGATTAATTTTCATAGAACCATCATCATAGGATGAGTATTTTTGTGTGATATCATGAAGACATAAAATGCACACGTTTAATAAACTAGGAGGTAAGAAAACCTCAGAATGTTGTGACCTTATTTTTGGTAATGGTAAAATATTTTTATTTTTTTTTAAGCAATGAAACGTCGCGATCATTGCAATAAAAATCAAACAACTTATCAACCATTTATTAAAAACTGGATACCATATTGCAACAAAAGAATGCACTAAAACTTATGAGTATATAAAAAGCAAAACAAAATGTTTGAATTTAATAAACTAAATTTGAAGTTAATCTGACTGAATTTAACCACTACTTATAAGTAAAAACAAAAAACAAAAAAATGAATGTATTATTATTTTTATAAATCTGCAATCAGAAAAAACGTTAACGTGTCTTTTTTTAGTTTGAAAGTTAAAAATACGGGTTAACAAAATATATTTGACATATCTCAAATTTGGTAAAATAGTTAATAATTTGTTAAAAATGGTTGATAAGTAGTTTTTCAAAAGTTTATTGCCCCCGTCATTAAGGGACTATACCCCTTAAAATTTCAATATTTAAAAAAAAAAAAAAAAATTGTTTTTAACTACTTTTACCTGTGTATGATTATAAAAATTGTTTTAAAAGTAGCAAATTAATCTATAACTATCTTAATTTGTCTATTTAAATAATCTTAACGTGATATCCCTAGCAACGCCATAGCAACGCCCTTGTTTAACTGTATACATCCTACATTTTACCTTTATTCAACCCTAATGTGTGTTATAATTGTAATGTTCAAGCTTGAACAGCTTCTTCATGAATTTTTCTAGAATTTTTGTAAAGGTTGCTACATCAAGTACGACAATTTAAATCAGTTATAGTGTTATTTTATCAGCTTAGTTTTATTAGTGAAAATGGGAAAAGATTGTCGAGTGAAGCAACGTACACAAACTCACCGTAAAAGGAAAGGATTTATTGGAAATCTTAATAAATCTGTGAACATTTATAGTGTTTCTGATAATGTTATTATTGAGTTGCCAACAATTAATTTAAATGCTGCAAACAGCACTTGTGTTTTGGAACAAAATAATGAAAACTTAATTTGTCAGCTTCGTCTCGAAAAGTTGAAAACTGAGAAGATACACTTGTTTTGAAACCTTGTATATCTGGTTATCGTATCATTGATGTTGCTGTTTTGGTTTCTGTTTTTAGTTCTTTTCTGTGTCCAGAATGTGGTAGTCCCACACTCTCATTAGGTGAGAGATATAATAAACGACATGGTTTATCTTCCTTGTTATAACTTAAGTGTCCAAAAAAAGATTGCAACTATCTTCATCAGATTTACACCTCTATCAATGATAATAATAAAAAAGGGTTTGATCTTATTAAGCGAATAATTTATTGCATGCAACTATTGGGCCATGGATAGGCAGGCATAAAAAAGTTTTGCACTTCTATGAATTTACCTAAGCCTATGACCAAAAACAACTTTGAAAAACTACTGAAAATAATTGCAACAGCTGTTGAAACTGTAGCAGAACAAACAATGATAAATGCTGCAAATAAATTGCAAAAAACATCTTTGGCACCAACTGATATTTGTGTATCTTGCGATGGTACATGGCACAAACGAGGATATTCATCGCTGAATGGAGTCTTTTCTGTTATCTCTACTGTTAGTGGCAAAGTGGTAGATGTTGAAGTCATGTCTAGATATTGTTAAGGTTGTAGTATTAATCAAGACCTTCAAAAGTCTAATCCAAATGCTTATGAACAATGGAGAAATTCCCATGTTTATAAGTATAATTACCAAGGTTCTGCTGGTGGTATGGAGCCAGAAGGAGCAAAACGTCTTTTTCAGCGTTCTATTGATAATCGCCAGTAAAGATATATTCAATATTTAGGTGGTGGAGACAGTAAAAGTTACATGAATGTTAAAAATACATATCCTGATATAGAAATTGAAAAGCTGGAATACGTTGGACATTATCAAAAGAGAGTTGGAACACGGCTGCGGAATTTAAAGTAAAAAGAAAAAGGTCTTGGTGGTAAAGGGCGTCTTACAGATGCGACAATTGATCGCTTACAAAATTTTGTTGGAGTTGCAATCAGACAAAATGTAGGTAACCTAAATGAAATAAAGGCAGGAGTGTTAGCATCGCTATTTAATGTGGCTTCATCGAAAAATAATAGTTTACATTTTCCACACTGCCCTACTGGTTCAGACAGCTGGTGCAAATACAATGCTGATAAAATAAATAAAACAACAACATATAAGCCAGGACCGGGTTTACCAATGGACGTTATTATGAAAGTGAGATATATATTTGAAAAGTTAAGTAAAGACAGCGAGTTACAAAAATGTTTGCACGGCTAAACACAAAATGCTAATGAATCGTTTAATAGAATGATTTGGGACCGCATACCAAAACAAACATTTGTCTCGCTTACCCAATTAGAAATTGGAGTATATGATGCTGTTGCTTACTTTAATATTGGAGCAAAAGCATCATTTGATATTTTTAAAGAACTGAACATGGAACCATGCTTTCATATGATTGCAGGATGCAAAGTATTAAATAATGAAAGAAAAAGAAATGCTGAATATCGAATATACCCTGATAATAAGTCAAGACGGCAATTTTTACGTGCCAAAAAGTTGAAAAAAAAAATGACAAAATAATTGAAAAAAATAGTGACTTGTATGTACCTGGTGGATTTTGAAAATTTGGATTATTATTTTTTACCTATTTTATGAATAAAATATTACTGTATTTAAAGTTTTTACTTTAATCGAGTTTTTCTCAGAATAGCAATTTCGGGACGCCGGCTAAAATATTTGGAGAACGGTATGATATTTTTTAATGAAATTTTCATGAAGTGTTGTCCATATTATACTTTATGATATGAATGGAATGGATTTTATTTAAATTAAAAAAAAAATGTTTTGGGTCAATAAAATGATAAAAAAATTTGACCTCAAACTTCGGTCGTCCTGATGGTGAGAAAAAGTTATGAAAAATCTGTTCCACTCGTATCATAGACCTGCCTTATAACAACACTATGGTTCAGTATGGAATGGCGGAAATGACTCGATTTCTTTGTGTTTTGGCCGGCGTAAAGTCATTTTTTGGTCATTTTAGGGATATTTTGTGGTTTCCATGGCAACAATATGGATTTTCAAAAAAAAAGTTAGTCCATTATTCTTAATTTAATATAAGCATGTTACCAATAATCATTTTTTGTGAAAATGCTTAGATTTAAAATCAGAGGGGGGTACACCCTTAAAGTTACTAGGCGTAAATATTTTTCGCCATTATTAATTATTTTAAATAACCAAATTTTCTCGTCTGACTTCCTAAAGTTCACGGGAATACAAAAGTCAGACGAAATATCGATTAAAAATTATGTTTCTTTGTAAAATAAAAAAATACTGTTAAATAGTAGATACGGCCTATCAGAATGCTAACCAATGAGATTGGTTAGCAGCCTGCAACCTATGAAATTGACCGGCATATAATAACATGTATTAAACAATATTATACATTACAAAAGGTATAAATAAGCATTAATTTATTCATTTAAAATAAATTTACAAAATTAAATGTAAAAAATCTGATGTAAAAAATATAAAAATCAAAAACAAATCGACAAAAAGCCTACAAAACTAAATCAAAAACGTTAATATTTTTTTGTTATTGAATTTTGTTTAAAGATTATAAATAAAAACAAATAAAAACTACTTAAAAAAACTTATAAACAGTTTTAGTAAAACTTTTTTTCGTATAAAATATATTTTTAAATAATAAAACATCAAATATATATATACAAATCCATCTTTTATTTTAATAAATGTGCAAAAATAAAATGCTATAAAAATGATAATATTAGCAGAGTTAGCAAAAACAGAAATTATTCAAGAAAAAAATTTGAAGAATTTTTCAAACATTTAATAGTTTTAATATGAGTTATATAGTCTTATTAGTGTTTATAAGCTGAAGTTTTATGTTCAGTAAACTTATAAGTGCTATTTAATAATATTAGGTAACACTTTAGACAAATAATGTAATAAATTTATTAAGATATTTTAAGATAAATCCGAATATATTTTTTGAGTTTTTAATTTCTAAATAATATAAATATAATTCAATATAATTCCATAAAGATACCCAAGTAAATATGAGATCTGCTGAGGCTTGAGCAGTATCTTAAACGCTGTCTGTAAAAAAATCAATTTTCGCTAAATCATTTAATTCAATATCGAATTTGAAGATTTATCTTCGGGACAACTATGTATTGTTTAAAACATATACAATAAAGAAGCACTTATATACAAATCAATTATACACTTTACACAATTGCTTCAAGTTTAGAAGATGTCTACTTTTCCAGAGAAACCCCTTTCAAATCTAAAAGACCTAGAGAATCTGTAGTCACATTTGAAGGAGGAAAACCTATAATAAAAAGAAGCCATTGATAAGAGATTATAATCAATTATATAAAACTGAATGCTTATGAATGTTTACTTCACACTGAATTTTATCAATAGGTTCTCAGGTTCAATGAATTTGCAAGGAAGAAAAAGCTCTAGTGAAACTTTTTATTAAAAAATAAATCTTTAGTTTTGGAATAAAAGCATATTTAAAGTGGGAATTGAGGACTAACTAGTAAACCCGCAAGCCGCCGCCATTAGCCGCTAGCCGTCGCCAAGCACTGCTCTATTTTTAGCCAGCTGTGAAAAATGCCTTCGCCAGCCATGAAAATAAGTCGCCATAGCCAATCGTTAAAATCATAGTTAGTTAATTGATTTAAATCTTTAAATTAGTTTATGTCCAATTTTTTTTTAAATTTCATCATATCACCTATCACCAATCGCTTCGTAATATAGTTTTTGGTTTAACCATGGAATTCCACGAGTCTCGTGTTAATATTACCTTAATTTTCGCGCTATAAAAAAAAGTCTCTTGCAGTCCGAAAATAGTAGTCAATGTTTATCATAAAAAAAAGAAAAGTTGTCATCTGCGCAATTTAAATTTTAAAATGAAAAGAAACAATCATTCTAAAGGTTCGAATTATCATGATTGTTTGTATTATATATATATATATATATATATATATATATATATATATATATATATATATATATATATATATATATATATATATATATATAATTGGGTCCGCACTGTACAAAATAATAAACCAGCACAAAGTCAATATATATATATATATATATATATATATATATATATATATATATATATATATATATATATATATATATATATATATATATATATATATATATATATATATATATATATATATATATATATATATATATACAGTTCGTGAACGAGTAAATAAATTTGTTTCCATTGAAAAAAAAACTGGAACAATTTGCTTGCCCAAGGATCTGAGATGGATTCCTGTGTCCAACAGCAAATCTAGGGCTGCTACATCCAAAGCATGGGACTTCATGGGTCAACTAATCTTGAAAGATTCAAGAAACCAATTTAATCAAAATTATTTATTTAGTAATCAGTTGTACTGCAGATACTGTTTCGAAGAGCAATCACTTGTCGATGAAGGTCGATTATCAAAGGTATATGTTACTTCAACAATGACGTCTTCTGGTAACCATCTAAACCATGCTGTTTTTAAACATGGAAAGACTTTTGAGCAACCAGTTAGTTCTAAAATTACTAATTGGGTCCGCACTGTACAAAATAATAAACCAGCACAAAGTCAATTTGAATTCAACAGATATCTTTGTCTGTTAATATGTTTAGATCTTAAGCCATTTAGTTCAGTTGAAAGATCTGGGTTTAAAAGTTTTTGTTCAAAAAATACAGCGTTTCAGCCTCCATCATCTGACTGTATATCTGGATCTGCCCTAAAAAATGTTTATACTTCTGTTAAACAAAGAGTCTTAGAAGTTCTACAATCATGTGTAAGTGGAACTTTGATGATGGATGGTTGGACTGACAAGCGTAATCGTTTACCTTGTTTTGGAATTCGTTTAAGTGTTGTGCATGATAGATTTAAAATTTTCACATTGGCTGTTCAGCCAGTGGAGTCGCACACTTCTGAGCAACTTTATCGATTTGTTAAAACTGTTTTAAAAGAATTTTTACCTTAAGATAAGCATTTTTTATTATTTAACACAACTGATGGTGCAGCTAATATGAAAAAATTATCAAAGCTATTTGACCATGAACGTATAACATGCACCGCACATGGAATTCATCTGCTTTTAACCTCGGATAGCTTAAAAAAAATTCCAGAATTAACTTTACTAGTAAGCAAATGCAAAGAAGTAATAAAAGCTTTACATTTTAAGGGATATATGCTATCGAATGAAATTGAAACTGTGAAAGACGAGGAGTTGTTCAAAAGAATTACAACTCATGTTGATGAGCTAATAGCTGATGAAGAGGATCCAATTCTGGATTTTGAAATTGAAACTGAAAATGTAAGCATTCTTCCACAAACACAGCTAACTAAATCTGTTAGTCAAGCTGATGAGAGTTCACTTGAAGAGTATTCTGAAGAGTATTCACTTCTAGATTTTGACATACAAGCTAAAAATGATGTCATAAAAAGTCATGAGCACAGTTCTTTAAAAAATAGTGTCCCAACAAGGTGGAATAGTACCTTGAAAATAATTGAATCTATCTTAGATCTAAAAACTCATGTTGATACAGTGTTAAAAAAAATTGGAAAGTATGATTTATGTTTTCTTCCTGAAGATTTAGAACTTCTGCAAGAACTGCGCAATTTTTTATCTCCATTTCGAGAACTGACTCTACTTGTTAGCGAGGGAACACCAAATTTGTCTTGCCTTCCACTCATGGTAACTAAAATTAAAAATTGTTGCATTGTTCAAGTCACAGATTCTTCTGCGATAAAACAATACAAAAAGTTAGTTAGAAAATGCATTGAGAAACGGTTAGTTGTTACTAATTTAGTTGAATTAGCATGTTGTTTTGATCCAGCAATTCGTGATGTTGTTTTGACGAAGGAAAAATGTGAAACTTTGTTAAAAAATAGCTATGACAAAATAAAAACTTTATTATTTGGTTCAAACATTTTACCACAAATAGGAACCGATAAAAAGATTAACTTCTCTGCGTAATACATTGACAATAATCAAAATAGTAAAAGCTCAAATGCAGCTCAGGATTTAAAAAAACTTAGACTGACTTTATTACAGGAAACTGCAAAATCTTCACTAAACTCTGGAGCAATATTAGAGAATAGCAATGGGTTGCAAGCTGAAATAAATCTTTATCTTAGCATTTGTGATAATCAATCACCAGCCTTCTGTTTTGGAAAAATAATGCAGAAAAGTTCCCTATTCTAGCATCCATAGCCAAGGTAGAAGATAATTTTATTTTTAATATTAAACTAATACTAGTGACAAAAACAGCAAACATTCTGAAGTTTAATGTTGCTTATTTTACATAGTTTCTATTGTTTCAGGTTTATCTTGCATTGAGCATCGGCAGTGTACCTGTTGAATGCCTTTTTAGCACGACTGGTTTAATTTTGAATGGAAAGAGATCCTCCTTGGCACCATTTCGAATGAATACAGTTTGTTTCATACATGATAACTATCCAAATGCTGGTCTATGAGCTAAGTCTTGCATTTTTTGGATTAAGACATTATTTATGTTTTTATTTCATTTTGATTAACTTTGTATTTCAAATATGAATATTTATTATATGCAAAAGTTTGTTTTGTTTTGGATATATATGTATATATATATATGTATATATATATATATATATATATGTATATATATATACATATATGTATATATATATATATATATGTATATATATATATATATATATATATACATATATATATATATATATATATATATGTATATATATATATATATATATATATATATATATATATATATATATATATATATATATATATATATATATATATATATATATACATATATATATAATAAGAGGCAAATGTAAACACCGTTTTTAACTCATATAAAGCATACTTAGATTGTCACTTTAACATCATATTAAATAGAGAGCTGCGTGGGGCTTGAGTACATGCATCATCTGATGTAGGGAAAAAATGCAAGAGAATTGCTGCTGGACAGAGCTAAAAATCGACTGAGGGTTCGGGTAGGGCAGCACTAAGTTTTTTTATTCCACTTTTTTTGTGTTTCAAAAAAACAAACGGATTGAGATCAGCAAAAGAATGTCAGGAAATGCGTATTTCCTTTTCTTTATACATACATATATATATATATATATATATATATATATATATATATATATATATATATATATATATATATATATATATATATATATATATATATATATATATAGTGACACAATCTCAACTATATAATAAATGTAAACAACGTTGTTAACACATATAAAGCATACTTAGATTGGCATTTAAACATCATATTAAATAGAGAGCTGCCTGAGGCTTGAGTACATGTATTATCTGATATAGGGAGAAAATGGAAGATGCTGCTAAACAGAGAGCTAAAAATCGACATAGGATTTGGGTAGGGCAGCAGTAAGTTTTTTTTATTCCACTTTTTTCCCCTTCTCTTTCAGAAAAACGAATGAAATGAGGTCAGCAAAAGAATGTGAGCAAATGTGTACTTCTCTCATATATATATATATATATATATATATATATATATATATATATATATATATATATATATATATATATATATATATATATATATATATAATTAACTTTTCTTCTGTTGAGTCT
Source organism: Hydra vulgaris (assembly GCF_038396675.1). Taxonomy (NCBI): domain Eukaryota; kingdom Metazoa; phylum Cnidaria; class Hydrozoa; order Anthoathecata; family Hydridae; genus Hydra; species Hydra vulgaris. The sequence goes on along the minus strand of NC_088928.1, from coordinate 6,842,682 downwards.
CATCTCTTACAAAGTTCACCAGACCTACTTGCTCTTTGTGAGACTAATTTGAGTTCGGCTGTCTCATCTTGTGATCTTAGTGTTGATGGTTATCTTCCTCTAATTCGTAAAGACTCCAATAGTCACATGCTTGGCCTCGGCATTTACATTCGTAAGAATCCACCCATTTGTCATGAAACTAGGTTTGAATCCACAGACTATTCTTTCATGTGCTTTCGTTTAGCACCACTTCACTCTATTGCCTTTCTCTTTGTTCTATATCGCTCTCCTTCATCTCAAGACTGCACACTTTTTGATGTTATTTCTGATCATATTGACCAAGCCCTCTCTCTTTATCCATCAGCTAATATAGTTGTTGTCAGTGACTTTAATGCTCACCACTCTGAATGGCTTAGCTCTAGTGTCAGTGGCTTGGCTCTAGTGTCAGAGATTCGGCAGGCATTAAAGCCCACAACTTTTGCCTTTCTCAATCCCTAACTCAAATAGTCAACTTTCCAACCCGCTTTCCAGACAACCCGAATCATTTACCTTCTCTACTCGACTTATGTCTTGTTTCTGATCCTAGTCAGTGCTCAGTTCCTCCACATTCACCCTTAGGTTCTTCTGATCAAAGTTTGATCTCTCTAAAACTAATATCTCATTCTTCTTCATCACCTGAATACCCCTATTATCGAACCTCTTACAACTACAGTAAAGTTGACTGGGATTCTTTTCGTGATTTTCTTTGTGATGGCCCTTGGGTAGAAATCTTTCGTCTTCCTGTTGACAAATGTGCTTCTTACATAACTTCGTGGATTCAGGCTGGCATGGAATCTTTTGTTCCCTCCCGACGATTCCAGGTCAAGCCTCACTCTCCTCAATGGTTTTCTTCACACTGTGCTGCTGCGATTGCCAATCGAAACCGTTACTTCCATATTTATCAGTAAAACAATTCTCCAGAAAACAGACGTCTGTTTATTACTGCTAGAAACAATTGTAAAAAGGTTTTGTCTAACGCCAAAACCCGCTATTCTCAGGTCATGAAATCTCGTATCTCATCCCAAAAATTAGGCTCTCGTGACTTCTGGAGAATCTTTAATAATATCAATAATAAGGGCAAATCTATAATTCCACCTCTCTTGTATGGTTCAGACTTTGTCACCTCACCTAAAGACAAAGCCGAATTGTTTGCTAAAAACTTTTCATCAATATCATCTTTTGATTACACTAGTTGCGTTCGACCTGATATTGCCAACAAACAGGTTGACCCATTGCTTGACATTCATATCACTCCAGCATCTGTATCTAAAGTGATTTCCTGACTAGACTCTTCTACAGCTTGTGGCCCGGACAACATACCTGTTATTGTCTTGCAGAAGTGTTCTCCGGAGCTGTCATCTATACTCTCAAAACTATTCAACAAGTGCTTATCAGAGTCTTGCTTACCAGCCTGATGGAAAGCGGCATCTGTTATTTCTATCTTCAAAAATTCTGGAGAGCGATCTGATTCGTCTAACTACCGTCCCATAAGTCTTCTTCCTATCATAAGCAAGGTTATTGAATCTTTAATTAAAAAACACTTAATTTCTCATCTTGAATCTAATAACTTACTTTCTGACCATCAATATGGATTTCGATCTTCTCGTTCTACAGCTGATTTGCTAACAGTAATAACTGAAAGGTTTTATTGTGCATTAGATGAAGGTGGAGAGGTTAAGGCCATCGCTCTAGACAATTCAAAAGCTTTTGATAAAGTTTGGCATGCTGGCCTTCTCCATAAGCTTTCTTCTTATGGTGTATCCGGCAACATCTTTAAGATCATTGAATCCTTCCTTTCCAATCGTAGCATAAAAGTTGTCCTCGATGGACAACACTCTTCTTCTTATTCTGTAACTTTAGGGGGTTCCTCAAGGTTCTATCCTTGGCCCAATACTCTTTTAAATTTACATTAATGATCTTCCAGATATTCTCACATCTAAGGTGGCATTGTTTGCTGATGATACTACCATTTATTCTTGTCGTGATAAGAAACCATCACCCTCTAATTGCTTGGAGGGGGCATTTGAGCTTGAAAAGGATCTCACTTCTGCTACAGCATAGGGCTAACAGTGGCTGGTGAACTTTAATTCAGATAAAACTCAATTTTTTTCAGCCAATCGTTATCGTAATAATTTAGATCTTCCTATATTTATGAACGGTGATGTACTCGATGAGTCACCTACTCTTCATCTTCTAGGATTAACTCTAACTTCCAATCTTTCTTGGAAACCATATGTCAAATCAGTTGCAAAATTAGCATCTGCTAAGGTTGCATCTCTTTATCGAGCTCGTCACTTTGTTACTTCGGATTCTATTCTCTATCTCTATAAATCTCAAATCCGGCCTTGATGGAATACTGTTGCCATATCTTGGGCGGTTCTTCTAATGATGCCCTTTCTCTTTTAGACAAGGTGCAAAAACGCATTGTAAACATATTTGGACCTGCTCTTGCAGCCAACCTCCAACCTATATCACATCATCGTAATGTTGCTTCTCTTTCTCCTTTCTATAAATACTAAAATGGGCACTGCTCTAAAGAGCTAGTGTCTCTTGTGCCATCTACTATAATTCATTCTCGTGTTACTCGTCATTCAATTAAGTGTCATCCTTTGTGATATTGCAGTGCAGATTCAAGTCCTAAATTAATTAGTACATGTGTATTAT
>NC_088928.1:6787500-6832500 GCF_038396675.1 Hydra vulgaris | reverse complement strand
AGATGGACACTGACAAGAAAATTGGCATTGTAAATAAGAACCATCTGAAGTTTTAAACCTGTCGTCATTTACGCATTCAATAAGATTTTCTGCAAGGAGAGTAATTGTCACTCTGACAAAATAAGATATTAACATTATTCGAAAAACAACTGTCATTGTTGGTAACTTGTAAACTTCAAAATATATAAATTTACATTGAAGTGATAATGATTGCATATGAGGTATATAAAAAAAGAAAATAAGGACCATCATCAATCACTTTCAACTTTCTTAATGGGAAATTCCTTTGGAACATTTTTTAAAAAACATTGAATCAATATTTTTTAAAAACATTCCATAGGAATTTCCTATTTAGAAGTTTGAAAGGTCACAATTTTTTTTTCAATGATTGAACAAGTTCTAGTTCTTATTGGCTCGGAAGTTTCCTTCAGAAATTTTTCGAATTTAAAAAGAAATTAAGTGGAATTCTACTTTGGCGACGCAAAAGTATATTTCTACATTAAAACCGGGCCTGTTCCTAATGTAAAATTTTTTTTTTGTAACAAGAAATTATTTTATTTTTTTTAAAAATTTCCAAGTTCTTCTACGTACTCACTCCATTTTTATAATTTAAAGTTATGGATTTTGTAGATAATAACATTTCCTATTTGTCCACAAATTTTTTGCTTAGGCGGCGTTGTATTTTACGGGAACTTTAATACATACTAATTTTTTCAAATAAATAATATAATAATAAAAGCGTTTGTTTGTATACATGTTTTACATTTGGGATTTGGCGAAGAAGAAACAGTAAAAAAAAGTTTCTTTTTTCTTTTTCAGGGATGGATGTTAGCAAACCGCCAAATATACAAACAAACGAATTCTATTGGTTCATAAAATACGCTGACTAAGCAAATTAAAGTTCCAGAATATTCCTAAGAAACTTTCTTAAAAATTTTATTGAAGTTATTTTTGAGATATCTATTGTAAATTGTTATAAAAGTGTATTATTAAACGAACTTTAACTTTTAAAAAAAAAAAAATTATTATACCCTTTTATAAATTGAATAATATTTGTCTAACAATAATTTTTATAAGTAAGTAGTTAAAGTTTGTTTTTTCATTTTCTTTTTCATGTATTTGAATAAACTTATTATTATTATTAAATATAAAAATTTAGGTATATGTATCAATGCTATAATTTTTTTAAGTTTAAATTCTTTAAACGATACAATATAATGGACCGTGGTAAGAGACAGCGCTTGTCTGGGTCACAATACAAGAAAATTAGGCTTCAACGTGAAGCAAATTCTGCCAAACAGAAGAATGCTTTGTTGCACTTTTTGAGCAGGTCATCAAGCGAAAAAGCACTGGCACCTATAGTAGCTTCAACTTCAAACCAAAATGAAGTTGAAATTGAAATCGAAAGCGGTGGAGAAATAGAATATGCGGATAGTGTTAGTGTTAATGAATATAGAAATTCTGGAAATGATATAACTGCTAAAGAACCAGAAAATGTTGATGAAGTGGAATTTATCTCCAATATAAGTGAAGTTGTTGTACAGAACGTCGATGATATAGGACAAAATGAAAACAATGAAGATCAAAGTGGTGAAGACCCCAAAACCAATAAAGATTTGCCTCTTAATTTTAATGATCCGGCAAAATGGCCTATAATAGATGGTAAATTTAAAGCATTGCTGATGAAGTATGGTCCAATTCAAAAATTGCCGTCTTTATTTCCCGAAGATGAACAAGGTAGAAAATTTTCAAGCTTTCATTTTTATCGCCAAATGTCTAATGGCGATAAAATTAAACGCACTTGGTTGGTGTACTCCATTACGAAAGACACTGTATTTTGCTTTTGCTGTAAGATATTTAGTCCGAATAAATTCTCCCTGTCATCGCATGACGGCTGCCGAGATTGGAAAAATATTTCTGTTATTATTAAACGACATGAAACATCAAGTGGCCACACTACTGCATATCTAAATTGGAGAGATCTGGAGGTGAGACTTAAATCAGGGGCTACGATTGATCAAATTAATCAGAAAATAATTCAATCTGAAACTCAACATTGGCGACAAGTTCTTGAAAGAATAATAACGTTAATTAGAACTCTTGCTGGACAAAATCTAGCATTAAGAGGAACATGTGAAAAGCTTTTCGAACCGAATAACGGAAATTTTCTTAAATTTATTGAATTCTTAGGAAATTATGATCCTATTATGAGTAAACATATTCAACGAATAACAACAAGTGAAATTCACACCACCTATCTCGGAAAAACTATTCAAAATGAAATCGTTGAATTGCTTGCTAATAAAATCAAAAATCACATCTTAGCAAAACCAGAGCGAGCAAAGTACTACTCACTTGTTTTAGACTGTACCCCCGATATAAGCCACATGGAGCAGATGACAGTTGTTTTTAGGTTTGTCAGTGCAACTGAATCATCTTCGGAAAAACCAGCTGAAGTCGTAGTTTCTGAACACTTCGTAACTTTTCTTGAATTACAAGATACAACGGGAGCAAATGTGACAAAAGTTGTTATCGATAAGTTGCAGGAATTAGGCGTAAATCTTGATGACATGAGGAGACAAGGGTACGATAATGGAGCCAACATGCGCGGAAAATATAATGGTGTGCAAGCCAGAATTCGTCAACTAAATCCTCGAGCTTTTTTCGTGCCTTGTAGTGCCCACTCGCTCGACTTGGTATTGAACGATGCAGCTAATTGTTGTATGGAGGCTGTCGCATTCTTTGATTTAATTCAAGGCATTTATAACTTTTTCTCAGCATCAACTCACCGTTGGAGTATATTATTAAACCACCTAAGCGATCTGACTATAAAACCGTTAAGTGCCACTCGTTGGGAAAGCAGGGTCGATGCCGTACGGGCACTTCGATTTCAGATTAGTGGAGTTTACGATGCACTAATTGAAATCGCAGAAGACAATACATTAACTACTGCACCACAAGTCAAGAGTCGCGCAGAGGCTAAGGGAATAGCCAGAAATATTTCAAATTTGTTTGCTCCTTGGTATTGTGGTATGACATTTTATTCCAAATTAATATTGTCAGCAAAATGCTCCAATCACAGGCTTTAGACTTGTCGCTTGCTCTAGAGCATTTAAACGCTACCAAATCTTTCCTATGCGATTATCGCTGTGATGAAGCATTTGCCGCAATGGTTGAAAATGCAAAAAAATTGGCAGTTGAACTAGAAATTTTTGAAGGATTTGATGTGGATGATCCCGTTCGCGTACGCAGAAAGAGTAGACAATTCCTATACGAAGGTCGTGATGAACCGATAGTATCACCAGGACAAAACTTCAGAGTATCTTTTTTCAATCGAATATTGGACATCGCAATTCAAGCAATAAATGAAAGATTTACGCAATTATCGGAATATAACGAGTTATTTGGGTTTCTTTACAATATCGGCAGCAAACACTTTACGGATGATGAGTTATTGAAACACTGTAAGGACTTGCAGTTAGCGCTTATGTCTGATGGCCAATCTGATATCAACGGGGTCGAACTTTGGTATGAAATTAAAGCTATTGGGAGACGACTTGATACTTCCAATAGCGATCCAAAAAGTGTATTAAAATGTATTTACACATCTAATGTTGTCGAAGTATTCCCAAACCTTTCGATAGCTCTTCGCATACTACTAACGTTACCAGTCACAGTTGCTAGTGCTGAAAGAAGCTTTTCAAAGCTTAAAATAATAAAATCCTATTTCAGATCACAAATGTGTCAAGATCGTTTAGTTGGTCTAGCTACGATTTCCATCGAGAAAGAAATTGCTGATCATTTGGACATTAAATTAAAAGCTAGGAAAATTCACTTTTAATTACGATTTGTTTTTTATTTTTTCATGAATGGAATTTGTTTTGTTTTTTATTTTTGTATAAATTCAGTTTTTTTATTTACTTTGTTTTTGTGTAATTTTCCGTAATAAAATAAAAATATATTAAAGTTTGATTTTCAGTGTTTTTTTATTTTCCTTCAAATTGGAAATTATTGCATTTTTAATTTTTGCGGCGGCAAATTTGCATCTCGCCTACACATAGAAAACTGTTAGAACCGGGCCTTATTAGGAACAACAACACATTTTCTCCCTATCAAATAATATCTTTTTAAGTACATGATAAATCTTTGTAAGTTAATGTTGTTAAGTACATGATAAAACTTTGGCGGTAAATTTGGTGATAAATCTTTGTAAGTAATTGTTGTTAAGTACATGATAAAACTTTGGCGGGAATAAGTCGGCAAAAATTCTAGTCCGTGGCCAACTCAAGTTTAAGGACCGGCGAGGTCTTTAAACCTAAGTAGGCCACAATTTTTCACGAACCGAACAGAAAGACGAGTTTGAATCATGTGCGTAGACCGAGTTTAAATGAAAGATAAGTTTAGGCCGTATATGTACCCACTAACTGTGGTTAAATCTAAAATTGAAAAGAACATTATACCACATTTTTTTTTACTTTGCAAATTTCTACTGGGAACTATTATTCTCTCTGACTAGGTGTATGTTACAAAAATGTTATAGTATCAGGAAGTAGCTGTTTATGGAAAACCAATGAAATGAATTCTCTATCAAAAAGTGTTTTAGATGTTATGATATCTTGTAATATAAGTTTGATGGTACTAAATTTCTTTTGAAAATATTATGAAAACCTGTAAACAAATAAATTCCTAGTTTTTATGTGATCAAATTCATTTAACTCTACACACCCTGAAAATGTAAAACCTAATGCTAAAAAATATCTCAACAAAATCCTTTTAACATAGGATTGTAAATATTAAAACGTTCTCATAACACCAAAAATTGAAATCATAGTTTCAATTTTTGGTGTTATGAGAACGTTTCCATCAGAGATATTTTAATTGGAATAGTTTAAGCAGAAAGTTAAATTTGACCGTTATTTAATAATAGATATCACCTCATTTTACAAATTTTTAATTATCAAAGTTGTTCAAAAGTGATAAATGATCACACTAAATATTGAATAGGTACTTATATTGAGTCTCTCTGGAATTTCAATCAATATTTGTGAGCGTAGAAAATTTATTAAGGTTATCCCTATCAGATGCTTACTGTTTAGGTCTATGCGAAAAAAATCTAATTTTCGCGCGCAAAAAACTTGTTTTCCTTTATCTGTATGAAAAAAGCAGACAGGCAAATGACAGAATCTTACCATAAGAAAATCCACGAGATTATACTTTCAACTTTAGTGATGGTTGCGTGCGTTATGGAATTTGAATGACTTGTCGATTGAAGATCAATCAGCCAAGTAATAAAAATTTTCCAGGCCTAATCAATTCATTGACTCCATTGTTGTAAAAATTATCAGACAGCAAATAGCACAGTGTGATTATTTGATCTGTAAACTGGCAAAACCAACAGAAAAGAAAAACATCGTCTACAATTCAATGAAGGCCGAGCTAGTCCACAAACTTCTGCAGCTAAAAAAAGGTGCACAACTTACTTATCTGTGCTTGCTCGTGGACATCCTCAAAGTGTAAACCAACTGCACCGAGATAGACCAAGATGCATAAAATTCGAATAATAAGAATCTGAAAAATATTGGGTTGCCAGAGTTATTTAAAAAAGAAGTGTTTTTACGGCCAATCTGTTTGTTAATAGAATAAAAGAGTAATAAAATAAATCAGGAATCAATTATGTGTATTTCTATTTAATATTTAGACTTTTTTGCATGGACATAAACAATAGGTACATGATAAAAAATGTGCTGAGTGAATTTTCTATGCTTAAAAATATCGATTGAAATAAATATCCTTTACAAAGTTTAGTGTGATCAATTATCACTTTGATAACAAAAAAACTTGAAATATGTATTTTTAAGAGCTGATATCTGTCAATAAATTGCTGTAAAATTTAACTTTCTGAGCAAAATATCCAAATTAAATTATTTCAAACTATGATTTCAATTTTTAGTGTTATGAGAACCTTATAACATACACAATCATTGGTTAAAAGGATTTTGATGGGGTATTTTTTCAGCATTAGGTCCCATATTTTCAGGGTGTGAGTTTATTGTTTCAAAAGTTATAAAGGTCAATTAACTCTTAGTGTTTTAAAAATACATCTTTTAACTGTTACATTTATCATGCATAAGAATATCAAAAAGTTGTAAAAGAATATCTCATGATAACGCATGCAATCAGACCGATTAGTTAAAGAGATAAAAATGCACCATATGATAAATGTTAAGTCTGAGGGTTAAAAATGCACCATATGGTAATGTTAAGTCTGAATGTTGAAAATGCAACAAAAGTGGTTTGTAATCTCTAAAAATATGTTAATTTTATAAATTGAAGTTTTTGGTAATTTTTATATTCTTTTAAATTTACACTTTCAAAAAATGCATTATCATAGTTTTTTTTTCTTATATATCTTAGCTTAACTTGAGTTAAATACTTTACAAAAATTTGCAATAAGTTTTTAAATGTTAACTTTGTTGCAGTAATAATTAAGTTTCCTAAATACTACTAAAATTAGAATAGACAAAAACGTTAAATCGACCAAGATTAGTTAATCGAATAAACAACGATTTCTATGATAAATAACATTCCTTATAAATAACAGTTCTGAACTTCTCAGTTCATTATTTCTATTCAAAGTTCTTATTCTTGTTCAAATTACTAGTCTTGAAAAAACAGTTCTTAATAAAAAATGACTCAAAAATTACATTAAAACAAAATATTTATCACTCAATTTTTCGCAAGCTTTATTGCAATAAAGTTACAGACGAATTAAAGGATAAATATATTGCTAAATATAAATAATTAAATATATAAATATAATTAATTATTAAAAATATAATTTATTTAAATTCTTATTATTATTGAAACATTATAATATCTTATAATTTACTAAAGCACTTGATATACCTATGTTATGAATGTTGATATATTTTTTGTATGTATATTTTTATATTTTTTTAACTTGAAAGACTCGGTGTAAAGATAGAGAAGGTTTGCTTCTTGTTCCTGGCAATATTTATATGCGTACTCAATTTATCTAATTGTAAATATCATCATATAGTTAACAAGAATACAAATAAAATAAGAAAGTATTATTGTAAACAAAAAAAAAAAAATCAACTTATAGAAGACTTTGAAAAAATGAAAAAAAATCACAAAGCTTTTTCAAAATGTTTCACCAAAATGATAAGATATGTATGATAAGATATGATACCTTATGTAGTAATATGAATTTTCACATAAATGATAACATGTCAAAATTAAGTTGACCAAAGCAATGCTCAAAAATATGTTTTAGGCGCTTAAATTATATAGTTATTATTAAATCAACTATGAAATTAGAAAGAATTACTGAAGACAAATCAGAAAATTTAAGAACTTTAAAAAAGTCTATTTTTAGTAGTTAAAATATACAAAATATGCTTTATAAAACATCATTTTTTTCATATTATATATTTATTTGCAGAGTGCCTCACATGTCATAAGTAAAATAAGATTTCATATAAATATTAATATAAAAATTCCAACTTTATTAAAGTCTGGTTTCTAACTTATAGAAATGTTGAACAACATTTATATGATATCGTTGTACAACAATTGTTGCAAAAATTAATTTGTTTCTATTTTCGCCACAATGGATAAGCTTTGTCATATAACAAACTTTAAGTTGAGTGAGTTACACAAGAAATTGTTTATATATTAAAACCTTACTTTTGCGAAATATAAAATTTTTTTACTGTTACTAAATTTATTAAAATTGCAAAAAAAAAAAAAAAAGAAAGCCCTTAATAACATTCTTTTATGCTAAACTTTACTCTCTCTCACTCTCTCTTTCTCTCTGTGTATCTCTACAGAAACCAATAAATTTTCTGATTTTTGAAATCTATTGGTGTTTTCAAATTGCTAGTAAGACAATGCACTTAGAAGCCGACTAAATATAGAAAAACATTAGCGAAGGGAACGCCGTAAGCAAGTTTACTAATTTGGTTTTGAGGGAATTTCTTTTGAAAGTTTCAAGTTAGATTTTTGGATCGAACATCTTCTCAAAATTTACTTAAAATGATTCGTTTTAAAAGTTTCTTTTTGAAGTACCCCGATTACCGAATGTGTGCTTAATGTTAATATTAAAAAAAATATATCTTTTGAAAATTATGATCTAGATTGATATCTAGGAATCACTGATCTATTTATCGAGTTTTAACAATTGGAGTCGTATAAGTAAATATTATTGCATCAAACAGCAAAAAAGAAGAAAAGTGTTTACTTAGATCTTAAAAATATATTTATATACACTATTTTATAAATATCTATATACTGATTTTACACACATACTATAAATAAACTACATCTTAAAAAAAAATATTTTATTAAACGTTGGTGGCTAATTTTATTTGCTTTATAAATTCGTCTTTTTCATCTGCTTGATAAGGAGGGCCTAAAATAAATTAGAATTGCAAAATATATGCACTAACATCAAGTTTAAAAAACATTTTTGCACAGAAAAGTAGCATATAAAATCAAAATCACGTAACTTCAGAATTAGTTAAATTATTCGAAATCCACGAACAAATTATATTAAAACAATTTTTTGTTTCTTATAACAAATTGAGAAGTTTTTCAAAAATATTATTAAAGCTTCGAATGTTTACTTGGAGAATTCTAATTTTGGTTAAGTTTTTACTGCAAACTTCTTTAAAAAGAAACCCTTCTAATTTGCTTGAATAGTGATATGAGCAATCCAAAAGCGTGTCGTGGAAAAAATTTATATCGGGTTTTATATTTTCATTATTATTAATTTCAGAAAAGTTGAAACTTATGGATTCAAAATCACTAGTCCCAGCCATGCTTTTTTTTTTTTTTAAAAAAAGAGCATTTACTTTTAGAAAAATTTCTTTTCAAAACGTAATGTTTGGGTTTCTAAATTCATATTTTATAACAGCACACTTGCCTTCACTGCGTAGTCTTTTCGACTCTCAATAGTTTCCTTCGCAAAGTCTTCATTAATAAATAAACGTTTATTTAATAATGAAGACTTTGCCGTAAAAAACTTGCGCTGGGCTCGTTTAAACGAGTCCAGCGCAAGTTTTTTACGGCATTTAAAATTTTGTTTTTGACTTGGTAATTCAATAGCTTCAAAACTATTGTTCTTTGTAGTTAACTATCTCTTGATTTGCCCACTCGATGCATTCTTTCCACAACCACTTCGCTGTCAATTTTCAGTTGTTTTTTGAAAATATTTTTTACTGTATTTTCACAGTCACTCCATGTTTTGTTAGGTTTTTCTTCAACTCCATCTATTCGAAGATTATTTTGACGAGATCTGTATTCTAAATCAATTGTTTTTTTGTGTAAATTATTTAAATCCTTATCATAACACCTTTTAATTTGTACAACTTTTTCCAAAAGGTTTGTTTCTTGGAAGTTTTGTATAACCTTTTATTTTAGGTTTGTTTCTTGGAAGTTTTGTATAACCTTTTCTTTTAGGTTTGTTTCTTGGATGTTTTGTATAACCTTTACCATTAGGTTTGTTTCTTGGAAGTTTTGTATAACCTTTTCCATAAGGTTTGTTTCTTGGAAGTTTTGTATAACCTTTTCCATAAGGTTTGTTTCTTGGAAGTTTAGAGTTTAAGGTCACTTATATCTTTTTGAATATTCATCACATTCGATTTGTTGTTGTTTACATAAACTTCTAACTTTTCAATTCTGTCCGTTAATATTTTTAAGTTTGCACTCGTAAACGATAAAAAAATTTTTCTTGTTCTTTTAACAACTTCTCTGTTTCTTTCAGAATAGATTTTTTTTGTTCTTCTAATTTATTGGTAATTATTTTTCTATGTTTTTAATTGAAATTTCGTTATTTGTATGATAATTTAACCACGCTGTAGAAAAAAAAAACAAGTCTGTTGGCTTCGATAACTTTTGCGTATTCGATAACTTTTGCACTTCGGTAACTTTTGCGTGTTCCTGCTATAGCTAGGACCACTGACTGATCCAGGATATACTTTTTTAATATTTACTTTTCAAAAACTTTGAACACTATCAAAAAATCATCTAGATAAACATAAACAAAATTAGGTGATTGGTCACAACATTTCAAACAAATGTCTTAAAACCCATTATGAGTTTTTAGACATTTTTACCCCAAAATTGTCAATTCTAGGACTCGACAGCAACTAGACTCTGACAGCAACAATTATAAACACCAACATATTTTGACAAATTTGATTGTAAAACTTTAACATATATATTTAAATTGAGTCTATTAAAACAATTATAAACACCAACATATTTCGGCAAATTTGATTGAAAAACTTTAACATATATAATTAAATTGAGACTATTTTAGATTTTGATTTAAAAGTTTTTGACATCTTTTTTTTTATGTAATATATTTAATGAGTATCATTCTTTTTCATCAGTTTTATCAGTTACCAAGCAGATTAAACTGACTCGAACAGCTTCAGCTTCCATCTGAAGCTGATGAGTTTATAGCAGATGCTGAAATATTAATCACAACTCGTTATAGAGATACTTTATAGACACTGTTGTTTTGATGTATATGTTTTTTAATAATACATGTGTTTATTTTATACTTGAATAAGTTTTTTTTTTTTAACACGTGTTATACGAGTTTATATACGAGGTGTTTTTTATAATACTATAATACTTAAGAAAAGACTTTTACTTAATACTCTTCACAAAAAAAAAAAAACTTCAAAAAACTATGTTTAGCTTATAATAATTCAGTTATAATAAATAAAAATCGTGATCTATATAATAACTATTATGTTTTTCATTTTTCTTCTACTGTTTAATATATTTACATTAAATACATTAACATTCTACTATTTAATATTTAAGTACAATTAAAGTTTTATGATTGCAAAAGTTTATATCAATAAATATTTTATCATTATTGTAAATATAAGTTAAGTATTATGAGTATTTATAAGTATAAGTATTGAAGTATAAGTTATTATTTTGTATATTATATTATTGTTGATAATACAAGCGTACAATTTTAAATCAAAGTCAAAAAAAACCAATGACTTAAAAATGTAGTTAATGCATAGCAGTAAAGCCATTTTTGTATTTAATTTTAACCGCTTGACATTTGTATCTGAGAGTCGGTATCCTTTGTTAACACCAATCATTTAGCTTGCATTAAATAGAGAAAAATTATGTAAAAAAGTTGATCTGTAAAATGATTTAAAAGCTTTAAATTCCTTAAATAAAATCTGTCAATCATAAGATACGTCTGTTTTTTTTTTTTGTAATTATATCATAAATTTTTATTATAAAACGATAGAAATGTTGCCCAAAATAAAAAATAATTTTCAAATAAAGATGTATTCACTAAAATTACATTAAAAAAATAAGAATTTATTGTTAAACTGCACATAATCCTATTTTGTATATCAAGTGGATTTCAAATAAGTATCAGTAAGTTTCACTTACTTTTTATGTAAACTGCAGAGCATTGCTTATGCTTGAACCGTTGGTATCAGTATTTACAATACCTTTATTCACGGAGCGGAAGTAATAGCAAGTCTATTGCCAATAGGTCTATTTAGTTAAGAAGCTCAAGAAGCTAAAAATAAAGAATTTAAAATATTCAGGGAACACTATTTCTGTAAAAATGTAAAGATGAAGACAACATAAATAAATAAAAGTTTACTTTCTAAACTTTCTTATTTAAGGAGTCGGCAGATATCCTCGTTATCGAGTATAAAATATACATTAAAAAACCCATCAAAAAGAAAACAAAAATAAAAAAAAATCTAACCAATAGTTGCTTTTGATGCAAAAACATTAGTTTCCAAAACTAAGTCGTGACGTAGCCTCCTTCGTTCTTATTCAGACCCACCCACTGTGATGCAGATTAAGAATGGTAAAGATTTTAGACTTAAAATAATAAAATAAACTTTTTCGTAAAAAATCGATATTAAAAAACTCCTTAATAAATATCAAAATATATATTTAACTATAAAATATGTATAAACAAAAAATTATGACCATAAATTTTCGAAAATTTATTGGGTCTTTACTGTTAAATTTTTTATAATATTAGTAAAGGCAAAATCCGGACAAAGATTTTTTTGTGCGCTACAATTATTACAAAACAGCCTTAGTTTGGTATAACAATAGAGAACAAACTTCATTAGGTCCATTTTTGTCACCCCTTTATGATGTAAATAAAAAATATTAGTATTTTATTTGATATCATGGATGCCAAAAACATTTAATGGTGATTGCCGTAGGTAATAAAAATCTTACACTGACATTTTTGAAAGCGATATTATTTTCATGAAGTCAAATATTAAAGGCAAAACCTAGCTTTCATCTTTAGCAGCATCAGGTGTCTCATGTTTTAAAGATGAATAGAACTTGTTGCTTCTTCTTTATAAACTGCGAGTTAAGCTTCAGCAGCTCGTTTTGCAACAGGATTAAACTTATGCAACACACATATATTTGTGGGCATCCAAATTTGTAGTTGAAATTATCCTTATAAAAACTCCAGTATAAAGATTTGGAAACTTTAAATTTGAAGTGTTAAGCACAGAACATTCTCCACCTAAGCTTCATGTTGAGCTCTGCTGACAAATAGAACGTATTTTGCCACTATAGAATAATTATTTTAGGGAAAATGATTCAAGATGTTCAGATACAGTACAATGAATCTCTTGTGGTAAGTAATGGCTTATATCTTTTACTCTCTTATGTTCTGAGGTGTTTCCCATGGGCTTAAGTTGTCTTCTTCTTATTCTTTATTCGCTGGTTAAATATACAGCTAATAAGACTAATAAAGGTACATATACTTTTTTGAACAGTGCCCATCGTAATGATACTTAAAAGATGCATTCTTTAGATCTCAGAGGTATTAATTTTCTTTAATTTTCCGTTGATTGTAGACATTTCTCGGAACACCTAAAAAAGAGCGCAGGCCTACGGAAAATAGTATTTTAAATCTTAAAAGTATTACTAGACGTATCTCTATAATCTATATCTTACATAGACTCAAACAAAATATAATACCTTTTAAATAAAAAGTTATTTTAATTATTTAAGCATGCACAATCAAAAATCTACATTAGAGTTTCCAATGGCAGATTAAGTTGTGTAGAACAAATAAAGTAAATAAATTTTTTTTAAATTGGCATTCCTATAATGTCAGTATTGCAAATTTGAATGTTAATTTTATTATTGCAATGTTGAAAAATATACTATCTATAATGTAGACAACTTCTAGACTATATGTTGCATATACGATGCACTAAATAATATGACTATTATACAACATAAAGACTATATGTTGTGTAGCATATATAAAGAAAATAAAAGAAACAATTGCTTAAATTTTTAACTGACATTGCTATAATGCCAATACTGGAGACTTGACAATGTTAAATTTGCAAATGTAATGTTAAAACAATGTATGTTCTAGTTCGCCAGCAATGAAATTCAGGACGTTTAGCTGGAGTTTGTACATCTATACGGTTCTCATAGGCATGATCCTTACGTCAAACTTCTTTGATTTTTAAAAGGAGCGTCACTCGGCATCCAACTTAGGTCAAAGTCTTTTAACGAAAACCAGGTATTGACTTGCGCTCCTTTAACAAAAACTGTGACGTTTGCTAGTTTATTGTGTCGGTATGGATACAGCTAGAAACTTACTGCAAACACAAATGACTGCGTCTATCTTTAAACAATAAAAAAACCATATCAAACTCGTTCTGATTAAATACTTCACCTACGCCCTTTTAGTACAAAGCGATTCAATTATGAACATATGTACCAGCCAATAAAAAGTTCCACGTTTATTTTTTGTTAAACAAACTATTAATCTATATTCAAAAGAACCCAATGTTTAACAACATTTGCTGGAATTTCTTGACCCTTCTTTTGCACATTATAAAAAATATCAAAGCATTGCTAATAGTTGTACGTAATAAGTTAGTATCTTAAAATGTAAAAACCATTTAATAATTTCACTTTTTTTTTTGGGCATATTATAAGAGCTTTACGTCTACAAGCGTGCACGTTTGACGCACAGATTTACGCGATCGCGTTTGTTTAGGGAAGACGTAGGCACAATAATAAAGTTTAACCTGTTATATTTTGTTAAATTTCAAATTTGATTTTGAAGATATAAGTTATTTTACAAATTAAAACTATTGACTAAATATGAGACGTATTAAAAAAATTTTAACGAAGTAAATATGTATATATATATATATATATATATATATATATATATATATATATATATATATATATATATATATATATATATATATATATATATATATATATATATATATATATATATATATATATATATATATATATAGTATCGGACAAAACGAGTGCAATCAAAAAATGCTAATTTAGTTTCTTTATATAAAAGTGCTGCATTTTTTCAATTTAGATAAATAACTATGTAACTGTTAAGAGACAAAGTTCTTCAAGTTTTTTTCATTACAAAGTTCATTATTTGTACACGAAAGTTAATAAATTATTCAAAAGTATTAAAAAAAGTTGATTTCCTTCTGGACAAAACAAGTGCAACTCGACAAAATGTTGACCAAGCTGTATTTCGCTGTCAATATTTCGTGGCGAATCATTTGTTGTCGATCACAGCCTTGCATCTTCGAGGCATAGATTTGATCAGGTGATCAATGAAACTTTGTGGAATCGCTGCACAGGCCTTTTGGTTTTGTTCAAACAGTTGATCCTTATTACGAACACCTTCACGATTAATTCTGCGGTTGACGATCTCCCACAGGTTCTCGATAGGGTTGAGATCCGGAGATTGAGGCGGCCAATCCATCACTGATAGGTGGTTGTCTTGAAACCATTGCTTGACTACTTTTGCAGTGTGTTTCGGATCGTTGTCTTGCTGAAAAACCCATTTTATTGGCATATTCCATTCAGCATGAGGTAACATAACATCTTTCAGGATATTTTTATACATGAAACGGTCTATTATTCCATCGTTTCGATGTATTGGACCTAGACCGTTAGCAGAAAAACACCCCCAGACCATTACATTGCCTCCACCATGCTTCACGGTCTTATGGCAGTAACGTAATCGAGGCGTTTTCCAGCCGGTCGACGTACACGGCAAATGCCATCGCTCCCAATGATGTTGTACTTCGATTCATCACTGAACAGGACAGTTCGCCATTTCTGCACATTCCTGTCAATATGAGATGTTACAAACAGGAGTCTTTTCTTCTGGTTTTTTAATGAAATCAGCGGTTCCTTTGCAGGGCGTCGAGAAAACAATCCGGCTTCAACAGCACGTCGTCTGATTGTTCGGTCCGAGACAGGCAGCTCCAACTGCTTTTGTATCTCGACTGATGATATCCAGGGATCCTTCTTGACGGATCTAACGATCTTAGAATCCTCTCTAGAAGTGGTGGAACGCGGTCTTCCACCATTGTTATCTGCTGCCACCTTCCCTGTAGAACGATATTTGGAACATAGTCTTGATACGGTCCATTTTTTCACGCGATATTTATCACAAATAAAAAAACATTCCACTTACGTAATCGGCAATAATTTTCTTTCTTAGTTCCAATCCAAGACTGTCGGGAGCCATTTTTGCACTTGAAATCATAAAAATAATAAAAATAAATAATCACGCTCCTCAAGGCTTACCATGTTACATTTACCTTGTGATGATACAATAATGCTCTGTGGAACACAACGTCTTGGTTGGATGTGGACTGTATTGATGAAATGAAACACTTGTTGAATTTCACTTCTTCTATTGATGCTCTTCGATAAAACACTTTGATAAAACTAACTTTGATAAACTGTCTTGATAATACTGACTGATTTACTTCCATATACTGACTGAATTTCATGTCGATTTACATGTCTCTTATATAGTAAAATGAACCTGTGTGAACCTGTTCTGGAAGATTCTAGATGCTTCTTTTCGATGCTTCTGGAAGCTTCTGGATGCGTCTGGATGCTTCTGAATGTTTCTGGATGTTTTTGGATGCTACTGTATGCTTCCAGATGCTTCTTTTGGAAACTTCTGGAAGCTTCTGCATGCTTCTGGAAACTTTTGGATACTTCCTTTAATTATTAATAAACTTCCGTGATGTTGACACGGACCAGACTTAAGAAAATGAAATAAACCAAAAAATTTGCACTTGTTTTGTCCGCTGCAAAATGGCACTTGTCAACGAAATTCTGCCTGTGTGCTGTCACCTGTGAGCTGATTGCTTATGTCGTGGCATGCTTTGACTCCAGACTCCTGAACTGTTTGCTGTAGTAGTTTATTTCGTTTCGTTTTTAAGACATGTAAAATTAGGTACACTTATTAGCATTGTTCGATGTTGGTTGCAAATGTTTTGTCCAATACTGTTTATATATATATATATATATATATATATATATATATATATATATATATATATATATATATATATATATATATATATATATATATATATATATATATGTATATATATATACATATATAATTTAATTATAACAATTATAATAACAGAAACTACAAACATAGTTTTAGCTCGCTCATCCTTTCCACTGTGTGGGAGTCCCAGGAAAAAGTAGTGTAACAAATTTTCCTATCTAGAAAAGTAAAATACAGGTAAATATTCGCTATAAAAAAAAAAATTCCAGTTTTCACACTTTGATCAAAAGTTATAAGACTCTTTAACATTTACAAATAAAATAATAATTAAAACAAAAACTTAAATAAACATGATTTATATTAAACACCGATATTAGTCCATTAAGAAAATATTTCATATTAATTATAGTTATGCAAATCAGAAAATTATGTAGACGATAATTCGTCTGACTTTTTTTTCCCGTAAACTTTGCGAGGTCAGACGAGAAAACTTTGATTTTCGAACTTATGCAATTATCATCTACCTGAACAAATATGTTCCTGCGGCTTAATCTCTCTCTTAATAATGATCTTAGTGAATTATCGTAAAGTTTCGGTGGATTGTATTTTAAAAATGCGCTAAAATTTAGTTAATTAAATTAGCTGTGCTATTCAGAAGCTATATGACAAACAAAAAGGATAATTTAGACTATGCTTTTAAAATAGTTATTTTGTATAAAATCTTTCAAGGATTAACAAAAAGAATCTTTTATAGCTTTCAGCAATGGCGTAGATTGTTTTGTTTGCCAGCCAAAAGGCAGTGAAAATTAATTGTGTCCCATTGTCTACCCTTTCTTGCATTCACTTTAAACTTGTTAAGAGAAGGACAAGCACCTGATGGTATTCGATTTGAATATGTATTTAAGATGTGCAATAATAAAGTTTTAGTTGTTTCTCCGCTTTTGAGTTTAATGAAAGATCAAGAAAACATTCTTAGTAAAAGGAATTAAAGTAGCTTCTATGAAGCATAATAAAAAAAAACAACATAGAAGATCATCAAACAAAGGTAATAACTATCATTATTATGCATCATTTTAGTTACCAAATAAAGTTTTCCATTTCTATAGAAAAGGTCTAGTTTTTACTTGGTCGCTACCTTGAGAAATCATACATTTTTTTCTGAAATGTTGTTCATAAACTTTGGAATTTTGATTTCAATTTTCTGTAGAGAACATGTAAAATATTTTTCGGTAATGCAAAATAATTGATCATTTATTGAGAAATTTTTAATGCTAAATGCATTTAGCATTCATTATGATATTTCATTATTAATTCTAAATGCGTTAAGCATTTATTATGAAATTTTATATTATTCAAGTAAATTTTTTTTGAATTATTTTGTTTATTGTTTATGGAACAAATTGTAAATAAGTTTGGCAGTGAACGCAGACGACTACAATTTCTATTTACTGAATAACAATGATTCTTGTGTTTATATTTTTAAATTTTCTTTAATTTTCTGTTGTCACTGGTCTAATAAAATGACTTGATTAACTGAAAGATTTATGTAGTTTTTGAAATATCACTTTTGAATTTTATTTTTTCCCCTCCTTGTAAAAAATTCTGCCGGCACCCATGAAAGCAGTTATTAAAAAAAAACTTGAAGAATTTTTTAAACCCTACATTATTATTTAATACGCCTAATATGTAATATTTAGTATTACTAATATTTATCATATATAATTTCATGTTCAATAAAGGTATAATAGAGGCTAGTTAACAACATTTGGTAACAATTACGACATGAATAATGTAATATATTAAAAATTAATTTGTTAAGATATATTATAAGATCTGAATTTATTTTTCATTTTTAATAACAATATAATAAAAACTTAATTCAATATAAATCTATAAATATACAAGTTGCGGAAAAAGTTCCAGTACAAAAATATAAACAACAAAAACAGCAAAAGTTCCAGTACAAGACGAGAAACAAATTACACTTTAATTTTTAAACAATACTAAAAACTTTTTAAAAAATACTAAAAGAATACTAACAACATACTGAAAGAAATACATATTGAAAGAAAAAACCATAGAGTTAATTTCTTTAAATTATACTTTTTTACTGGAACTTTTTCCGCACCCTGTATATACAAGCTAGAATCTGCTAAAAATTGGACAGTAACTTATTCAATGTCCGTAATAGAATCAACTTTTGCTGAACCAATTTATTCAATATCAAATTTGAAGATTTATCTTTGGGAAAGCAATGTATTGTTTAAAACATATACAAAAAAAAAGCATGCATATACACATTAATAATACACTTTAAACTATTGTTTCAAGTTTAGAAGATGTTTTTTTTTCTCCATAGAAATCCCTTTGGAACCTCTTAGACCTTAAGAATCTGTTGTCGCAATTGAAGTATGAAAAATTATAGCAATAAAAATAAGTCATTTATTATAATCAAGATCAATTATAACTGATTACTACCAATTAGAGATCATAATCTGTTATAAATAGCACAGCTAAACTTACCTAAATATACATTCACATATCATATGCTACAACTATATATCCCCTATTGAGCTTAAGATTTATTTATATTGCAGAGATTTCTAAACTTCTACTTTCATATTCTAAAATATTCAAGAACGCTTTCATACATTACAACACTAATGTTTCTTAAACGATCTTTAGATGATCCGTAAATGATCAAGAGTAAATCTATAATTAAACATTATTAAATAATTTAAAAAGATTGAAAAATTTGCAAATATTTTGAAATTCTCAGGTACTAATTCAATCACTGAATGTTTAAGAACGATCTACTTCACACTGAATTTTATCAATAGATTCTCAGGTTTCGTAACTTGGTTTCATATTATTTATAGGTTCCATAACTTTGCATGGTAGAAAAAGTTTCTTGTGAAACCTTTTAAAAAATAATTCAAAGGTTTTAAAACAAGAGTATTTTTAAAGTATAAATTGAGAGCTATCTAGTTGTAAGTGACGCAGCCTCAGCTAAATGATAATATTAGTAGGAGGGGTTATTTAACAAGGGCTAGAATTAATCTAGCTAAAAAAATTTAGAATTAATTATTATTAATCGATTAACAATTAATTTATTAATAGATTAACAAACAATTTATTAATTGATTAAAAACCAATTGTTAAGAAATTCGAAAAAAAAAAAATGTTTGAGAAATAAAAAAGGCTGATTCAATTGTTCTTCAATTGTTCTTCATTTATGCAGTAATAGGGTTGGTACCAAAGAGTCCAAAAACAAAAACACAACTTGATAGGTTTTTGATCTTAACTTTTTTATTTATAACTTATTCATTCATAAAATACTTTCCGTTAATAATACATAATACTCAATAATACACTTACTAACTGTTTAATTGATTAACTCAATAAAACACTTAATAACTGTCCTGATGATAAAATTATAAATTAAAAGTAAAGGTTTAGTTTTATATACTTCATAATTAAAAGTTTTCTTTTACAATCCGTTTCCTAATTGTTGACTTGTATCCGGGTCTTTTGAGTTTTTGAGGCAGTCTGGTAATTTCAAGATTTTTTACTATGTTAAATGGCATATTTCCTGAAAAGAAAAACTTTTCAGCAAATTTAGCAACAAGTTTAGAAATTCAGAAAAGAATGTTTGTGTTGCACCTTCATTGCAGTTAAATATTTGTGTTTCATCTTCATTGCAGTTGAATCTTTGTGTTGCACTTTAATTGCAGTTGAATGTTTTTTTTGCACGTTCATTGCAGTTAAATATTTGTGTTGCACCTTGAATGAAAAATTGAAGAATATGAAGAATCACTAACAAAGCTTAAACAATTTCCTCATCATCTTTTGAATGGTTAGAATTATTTGCTGCTGCAAATGTAGATGACCTTGATTCTAAAACTGATATGCTGCTCATTACTTCTGCGGGATAATAAAGACTTCCTTTTTTTCTTCTTCTACGTTCTACTATCAGAATATATCTTTTACTTTTTTATATATTTTTAGCTTTATATTTGAAAATAAATGCATTGCAAACTATTTCGTAAGCTATTGGGCATTTCCGTTTCAGTGCGTAATTTTGTTTTGTTTTGTTCTTTTTTTGTTTTAGCAATTAAAAGCTGGAACTTAAAGCAATATGCATACTATTATGATTTTCTTAAAGAACATTTAAGTTTATTTATCAAGTAACTAAAATTTGAGCTTTTCTGTTTTGTGAGTGATTCCGCTTTTAACTTAATTTATTATTTGTTAACAATACTAATGTAAATTGGAAATTGCCACGTTTATTTTTATGAAAATAATAGACAAAACATATACGAGTTTCCGTGCGTGATTTTTTGGAAATGCCCTATTGTGATATTTTTGTAACAATTGTAAGATTTTTGATAAGTAATGAAAATAAAGAATCAGAGTACAATCCAGAAATTAAAATTCTAGTAAAAAAAAAGTCTTGTCGAAACAGAAATAGATTCCCAGAAATATGTTGTAAAGCAATTGACAGGTTCAATGTTTGAAACAAAGATGCCTGCTAAATAATTAATAGCCTGCTTAAAGATCTCTGCTATGATAGATAAAAAACATTCATTAAACTATTAAATCTAAGAAAAACTCAAATTGGAAAAATAACAAAGTCAAATCAACTAAAATTGAGAATAAACATCTTGAATTGGCTTAGATTAAAAAATTTGAAAAAAATTTAGTCATTAAAAAGAAAGTAATAGAGAAATTTCTCAATATTCTTATATACATTAGGGTGTCCAAAAAAATAAAAAAAAAAGATTATACCCTCAAGTGTTTGGGATTTGGTCTGTAGAAAAAGAAAATACCCAAATGTTATGGTTATTTAGTCGACAATTGCAAGATGTCTATTTTGAAAATTTGGATATAACAATTTTTTCCGTATTTTTGTTACTTTCGTTTTTGTAATAATTGTCATGAAAAAAGCATTGCTGTTAAAATCATACAGAAAGATTCATTAGATAAGCTTAAGATGTTTATAAATTTTTGTAATAGATTTACTTGTTAAATAATATTAACTAGTGCAGAGGCAATATACAATTACAATTTTTACTTTATTTTTAACATGGAATGATCAAAAACAAAAATAAAGCAAGGTGTAAATAGAAAATACAACTGCTTTATTAGTTCAAGAAAAACTGTTTACCTTCTTAATTATCCTATAAACAAATTTCCAACAAACGAACTGCTTTCTGTGGGAAATGTGTTGAAATATTACCTATTTTTAAACTCTGAAAAAACCTAAAGATTTAGGCCATCAAAGTTTCACATTACATGTCCATTAAAACGTCTTGAATTTGAAATTGCGTGTTTTAATGGAGTTAGTGTTAATCATTTTGGGAACAATTGTGTTATTGCCAAAGTTATTTTTGTATGTATCACAGCAGGTTTTGAAGATTATGTTCAGAAGGGAGCTCAAGTAAGGTAATTAGTAACATTTAAAATAATGAATATTATTTCAATTTGTACTCGTTTGTTGTTAATGAAGTTCATTAAAATATATACTAAAATGCTAAAAATAAAATCAATTGAGTTCAAAGATAAAACAAAGCACAAAATTCTAGTAGAAAAACTTAAATTCGATTTAAGTAATCTTTTTAATATTTCAAATGCAGATTTTGAACAGAAAATAAGAGCAGCTAATATTGATATAGAAGCAGTTGAAAATGATCTAGAATTTTTTAAAGACCAGATGAATGAAAGGAATATGTTCATTGAAGAAAAAGATGATGCAGGTTACAAAGCTAGAACTGAAAAGAGGAGATTCACATTTTTAACCATAGAAAAAAAAAAAAAAAGAGATTCATAGAGTTCAAGGAAGCCAGGAAAGTAGTATATTAATATGTAATGAAAATTGGATTTGAAACAGCAAAATATAATATTGAAATATGACCTCAGACCGCAATCATGTCTACCATTCTTTCCAAATCTAGGGTTAATTTTTAAGAAATAAACATCTCTAGGTCTTCTGTTCACAGAAAACGGTTTCAGATAATTCAGTCAACAGGGGACCTTCTAAGAAAGAAAATAATTGATTTACTAAAAAGACTAGTTTTACATTTTGACACTAAACTAACTTAAAGAAATTTCAGAAGACCTTCAAAAATCTGTTGACAGATTGGCTGTGAGCGTTAGTTCTCCAGATGCTCCAGATTGCAACAACATACTGCTTGGAATTGTCAAATTAAAAAATGGTACTGGAGCATGTCAGGCAATTGAACTAATAAAATTATTAGAATATTATGAGTGCGCTAATCAACTCTTTGCTTGCTGCTGCAATGCAACCAGTAGTAACACGGGGAAATATGCTGGAGCAATTCAATTGCTGAGCGTAAAATTTAACATCCTTTTAACATGGTTGTTATGCACGCATCACATATATGAGCTGCATATGTCTCAGTAGTCTCAGGAAGTACTCAGAGGAAAGACAAAAGGTTCCCATAGAGCATTATATTTAAAGTTAAAAAAAAAGTGGAATGAAGTTTGTACAGAGGTGAAGACTCTAAATAATATTGTAAAAATGAGTTGAGATAACCTAGAAGGTGATTCAGTGTTGTACTCTCTTGCAATAGATGGCCTTACTTTCTGTTCAAAAGCTCTCTTCAAAAATACTTTAGCAAAATGTGATTACAGAAACCTTTGCCAGCTTGTTGTTTTTTATCTAGGTGGAATGTAACCAATTTTAAATTCCATCAAAATGGCGCTTGTCATGAGGCACATTTTATGGCAGATGGACTTTACCTTCTTACATTGAAAATGACAGAAAATGTTGTTAAAATGATGACAGAAAAGGAAGAAAAAGAGGTACAGAAGGGAAGTTATTTTACCGCCATTCTTTATGCACCTTGGTTTTTAAAAAACTCTCACTCTTCAAAAGTACCCAAGAATAACCTTGATACTTTCATGGCAAGTCTTAAAATACAAGAGCATTTACAATGACCAGTTAGGAAAGTCTTTAACAAAAAGTATAAAACGATATTCTTGGTACTTAACTCCTCAGCTTGCTGCGTTAGCGATTGGAGATCGTAACGTTGAAAACAATCAATCAATAAAAATGATTTATAACCTACTTAAATTTCCTATGCTTACATTTCATATTGAGAACCCTCAAATTATTTCAGTTTTTGATTTCAAAACAACATTACCTCTTCTGGTTGGTCCAGAGTATTGGTATCTTTTTAAAATTACCGAAATTTTAAAAAGCGAAGTTGAACAATGGGTTTATGGTGATGCAAAATCTTGGGATAAATCTCTACTATTTTTTGCTTTTGAAATCCCAAATAAAATATAAAAAAAAGTATTATTCACATACATACACACTTATGTAGACACATACAAATACATACATACAATTACATTCACAAATACATATAAATACATTTACCTATATCCCCTGTATTGCATACATACATAATATACACATATATTTAGATTCATATATATATACACACAAATATTCGTGTTAACACACACGTACATATACATACACACATACATAAACCCATACATACATACACATATGCAAACATAAATACAAGTATACATATACACCTATATATACGCATATATATACGCATATACACCTATATATACACCTATATATACACCTATATATATATATACACCTATACACCTATATATACACCTATATATACGCATATATATATATATATATATATATATATATATATATATATATATATATATATATATTTACATATATATATATATACACACACACACATATATATATATATACACACGCACACATTATATATATATATATATATATATATATATATATATATATATATAAATATATATATATATATATATATATATATATATATATGCACATACGTACACGTACACATGTTTATACATATATACACATACATATATAAAAAGATACAAATATATATATACACGTACATACATACACATATATATATGTACATATATATATACATACATATTTATACACATACATATATATACACATACAAATATATATAAACATACACATTCATGCATACATATACGCATATATACATATATACTCACACTTCACATGTGCTTATCAAAAACATTTATACACAGATACACATATCTTTGGATTTATTAACTGTATTTAATTAGGATGGAGTGCAATAGGTTACTCTTAAAAATATAGATTGAATGGAGTGCTTTTAGGTTATAGGAAAGGTTATTCCAAAACTTTATACTTTGGTTTTATATGGACGTAAATCCAAAAGTAACAGAACAATCTTTTAAGACTGCTAGGTTCATATTATCAATTGATCGATGATTTTTATTGATCAATGATTAGTATTGGTTATTTGCATTTTTGGGGAAGAAATTGTTGAAGGTAAGAGGTAGGTTTTTGTGTTGGGAATTCCAGACAAACTCGTGATTCAAGAATTGAATAAGGTTGCATAGTTTAAGGATCTTAGAAGTAAGATAAAGCACATTATGATTGAATTTGTAATTCTGAAAATGTATTACTTTTAAAGCTTTTTTTTGAAGATGGGATATCCTTAAAACCGCTTTCTGTTGAGATTTTCACCATATTTGACAAGCATATCGTTTATGTGAGCTAAAAATGGCATGACATATAGTTAATAGTGTTTCCAGATTGACATAATCGCGAACTTTAGCCAGTATTCCATTTGATCTGCTTAATTTTTATTATATATCTTATGCGTAGCTTTTTCAAATAGTTTGCTTAGGTTAGAAAGAAGAGAGATAGGTCGGTAGTTTGACATACTCATTGTAGAACCATTTTTAAAGATTAGAATGATTTTTGAAACTTTAAAAGCATTTGGGAATAAACCATTTTGAAATGAGTTATTTATAATAATACTGAAAGGTTTAGAATTTATGTCTGGAATAAGTTTAAGAAGGAATGAATGAAGGGTATTAGGGCCAAAGCTTTTTCTAGTTCCGAGGGTGGTTTTAATAAAGTTAGAGTTTTTATTCTCTGTGACAGGATTAATAAAGAACGAATTAGAATTTGGAGAGTTGAGATGTTGAATGTATGATTTTGTTTTGAAGTTTGTTTTGGATAGTAACAAAAATGTTGTTTAAGATATTTAAAAGTAGTTTGATCTGTGATAATATTTTCTTTCAATTTAAGTTTGAGAGTTGAATTATAGTAAGATGGTTTTATAAATTTAAATTTAGAAAATAATTTAGTTTTAGTAATAATCTCTACATTTGGTGCATTTTTATACAAATTATTTTTAATGGAAATAGATAAGTATGCCATTGGTGATTCATGATTTTAATTTAAGTTTAATTTGCTATGTAGTTAGTTTTTTGTATGGACCATGCTGGTCTAATATGCTTTCAAATGTTTTTAAAAGAAAACTCATAGATTGATTTACATCATCATCTTTATTAGTATAGAGATCCTAGTTAATGTTGGAAATATCTTCAATAAAACTATTTTTATTAAATTTCTTGAAGCATTGCCTGTAAGATATACTTTTTTTAAGGTGGTTAGTTTTTCTAAGAATGCAGATAAATTGTACCATATAATCAGATATTGAAATAGTAAAATTGCCAGAGGTTTGGTTAGGTTAATTGAAGTTTATAAAAATATCATCAATAAGTTTCTGTGATTTAGCTGTTATGCGCGTTGGTAAAATATTTATTAGGTGTAATAAAAAAGAAACAACTGAGTCAAGGTAGCTAGATGTATGATTTGATTCATTTTATCTTACTATACCCATATTGAAATCTCCATAAGAAAAATAGAAGAGCACCCCGTTTTTTAGCATCAGTGGGGCTATGCTCAATGTTAAAACCATTTATAGATATGCTAGTTATATTTGTATCATTAACTTATATATTTGACTCAGTAATATTTATTGCCACAGGTATTAAGAGTGCTAATAAAACTGCAGAGATCATCAATGTGATATGGTAAGGAAAAAATGTTGAGATAAATATAAAGATCAAAGTTAGGATTATTATTTTTATTGAAATCTATGGTGTCATAGTATTTACAATTATTTGAACCTTGGGGATTATTTAGATCTGTAATTGTATTTCATGGAATTGATGTATACACCAAGTATACATCATACTATAGCTTCAAGAGAATATAGTAAATTAGTATTCTTGCGCAATTGTGTGTTTGATCAAGCTTTTAGTCAGATAGAGAAATGAAATATTCTTAGATGGCATAAAAAGATACTAGAAGTGTAAAACAATTTGGTTACATTTAGTATAAAACCAGAAAAAAACGAAGTTTGTTAGATAAAATATAGCTTGTAAACATTAATGTAAAATAATAATAAATTCAAAGAGATGAGAGATAATAATTCAGTGGGATATAGTGACACATGCATATATATGTGTATATGTATATACATATATACATACATATATATATATATATACATATATATATGTATATATATATATGTGTATATATATATATATATATATATATATATATATATATATATATATATATATATATATATATATATATATATATATATATATATATGTATATATATATTATGTATATACAAGGTCATATGATTCCCAATATTTTAATAGTTAAGAATATAAAAATTTAATAGTAAGCAATCGTATTTAGTCTCTATCCAAATATATATATTCCGTTTTCTGCAAAAAAAAATTCTACTACTGTCGGTTTCAGCAGTCATTCCATAACCAGTATTTACTTTTAAGTCTAAAAATTCTGTATGAGCAATGCTTATATATTTTATAAATTATTTTCAATTCAAAATCTTCTGAATCTTGTATAATATTATTGTATTTTACTTCATTGCATATTATAATAACAGTTGAACAATGGTCATTCTCCATGTTTTAGCCATGATATTTCAAAAGAAGTTATACAACGATTTTATTCTACTGTAATTTTTTTCAACTAAATACATTTTTGTTGTTGTTGTTATTTTTTATGCTGACTGATTAATTAAAATATAGTTTAAACTGAAATAATTTAAGTTTGATGTTTTGTTATAAATTTAATATTTTAATGTTTGTTATAAAAGAAGAAGAAGAGGTTATCCAATAAAATCTGCCTTCTAAAAGCATCTGAAGTTTTTTTATAAAGCCGAATATCATCAATATATTAAAGCGAGTTTTTAAAAGTGATAATATTAAAAACTTTTATAATAACAAAAAAGATAACAGAAGTATTTTATGGAAGTGGCAGTTCAAGTAGAAAAAAAAACACCATTTGTGAATTCTTTTCCCAGCTTAGCAAGTCCAAGTCATTTTAATGCATGGTATCTTCTATAAATATAAAGTAATTTTTTTTTTTTTTTTTTTTTTTGGGTTTAGATGCCCAAAGAAGTCCTAACGGTCTTGTCACAAAGCACCGCAGAAGTTCATTTAACCAGGAAGTTCACACCTCCTTCCATACCGTGATGCAAAAATATGTCCAGAGCTCGTTTCGAACCTGGATCTCCTGCTTATCAAGCAAGTGCTCTAACCACTGCGCCACGGCCACATAAATTCGATCTTTGGTATTTTGGTTTTTCATCCATAGCATCTAATTGTATGTTATCTAAGAGCATGTTTTGTTCGAAAAGGTTATATTAATGTTCTTCAAGTTTTGATATTTCACCTGGTCAAATAAACAAAACCCTACATTCGAAACTATAAACAGCTGTATGATAAAATTTTAATATTCTCAATCTATTTGATTTCATAACTACATTTACAACTGATATTAGACATGAAATGATTAGATAGTGACCTTAAATATAATAATCACATTTGAAGTTCAAAATTATTGCAACAAAGTTCTGTCCTTGTTTTGAAAATAAAAGAAGATATAATCTCATCAGTTATAAACATTTATTTGTGAGCAGCAAAGTGACCCGAAAAATAACGTCAACCAAAAAAGAACGAATTATTAATTAATGGTATTTAGAAAGAAATTTGAATTTTTTTATTTCACTCACTTTATACAAAATTAACTTAAATATTCTCGCGCTTAATTAGATAGTAGTAGGTACAAATTATTAAACGACTGGAATTTTAACTATTATTTAATTTCAATTGTTTATTGCCTTTATATCATGTAAAATATTCTTAAATTATTAGATTAATAGCTATTTAGAAAAAATTAAAATAAAATTTTGTTAACTTACTACTAAATAACGTTGTGCCCTAGGTTAGGTTCCCATTAATTTAGAAATAATTTTAACTCGTAAAGGCCTCTAATATTGAGTTATAAATAGCCTACAACCCATTTGCCACCACAGTGAAGGTAAAAAATAAGAATTTGAGAGATTACAATATATTACAACATATTAATAAAATAAAAGATACATCGAAGGTGAAAATCCCCTCAGATATATAAAAAATTTAAAAAGAGTTTTTTTTAAACAAAGTTTATCATTGATTCACAATTTTAAAACCGAACTTTTAAACTTACTATAGATCTTTTAGAAATATACTTTATTTAAACATAAACACTTTGATTTTTATAAAGAAAATAATTTTTGTGACATAGCAAAACACGTTACTTAAAGCTAATAATAAAGTTAATAAAACATGACAAGTTTATTTTTGGAAAACAATAGAATTATCAGGTAAAACAGCTAAGGTCAGCTAAACAAGAATACTCTCAAGACTATATTCACATTATATTAAAGTATGTTTTATTGTTTATATATATTTTGTACTCTTTTTCTCATTGCAACAACAGGCTACATAAAATAATTTACCCTTATACAGATTTCATTATAAAAAACCAACCCGGAAGTGGAACAATGGTAAAGAAAAAACAATTAAGCAGTTGCTAGTGTAATTTTTTTATTTATTCAATCATAAAATGATTAGGTTTTATATCTATTGTAACATCAGTGTTTTTAAATTTAGTAAATATTGTTAATTTATTACAAATTTAACACAAAATGTTTTATCTTTTTATGTTAGTATAAAAAATTGAATCCGCGTAGCTAAACCAACTACCAAAAAGTTCAAATAATTGAAACACAAAAAAAAATTTAGTTTTAACGCTCAAATAATGAGTAAAGGTATTTTAAAAATTGTAAACAAATCAGAAAAAAATGAACTTTTTTTTGCTTATATTTCTTTAATATTGAAACATTTGTTATTATGTTCAAGATAATAATTTAAGTAATTAATTTATGTATAAACGTACTTAACTCAATAAATAATTAAAAACGTATATTATGACCTAGAATATACAAATAACTGGCTTTTTAATTACATTTTTTCTGCTGCTCAGGGTCTGGAGCCATTTTTTAATTTCTCAAGTTTATAAAATCTTACTGCGCTTGCGTATAATGACTTTTTTCTAATATCTAAACGTCCGTGATGTATGTATGTGCATATCATTCAATGTAAATTTAAAAAAGAGTCAAAGTAGGTATATTCTAAGAAAATTATTTTAGTTTCAAAAAAATATATATTTAGAATATTAGTCTTTTGAATTAAAAAAGTTGCGAATATACCTCTAACTTTGACGACAATAAACACCGGGTTGATTAATTAAAAAGATATATTTCTAAATGTTAAAAAACAAATTTCTAGTATTTTTTTTTTTTAAAAGTAAATATTTTTCAAATATTTGCATTTTATTCTCTTTTAAACTTTAACGTAAAACTAAACTACGTTCTTTAGATTTTTAGGCCTATCGTTTTATATAATAATTACTCTTAAAAATCAATAAAAGTTGCACAATGATATGAAATTATAAAAAAACAACGTTATAAAAGTTGTTCGAGCGACAACGATATTTTTCTGTTTTGTATGATAATTTGAAATGTGTTCATAATTTTACCTGCTATCAAATCAAGAGGCTTTTTTAAGAATAAAATGAGGGGACGAATCCCTAAAAACTACCAACTCCTGCTTAAAAAAAAAAATGTGCAAAACTAAAGGATTGCCGCCTGAAATGTATCAAATGCTGACTAGCCAACTATACTCCAAAAAAAATGAATATAAATTGAAAGTCGCCTTCTTTGGGGAGGGGAGCGTTACAAACTACATGAACCGCATGCACCATCATAAAATTGTCTCTGATCAAATTTCAACAAAGCTATCTACTTTTCGAAGATTTGTGTTTAATATCAACATTCAAGCCATATATTTCCACATCTCAAAACCTCTTTTTAAATGTTTTGTGTAATAACCAAATAAACCTAATGTACTGTGTAAGTAAGAAGATATTGGATTACGAATATAACTTTTGCTTTTAGATTAAAATGTTTTTTTGAAGTGTCGAATTATAAAGATCAAGAAAATATTGACGTGTTTTTTGTTCATTTTTTTGTATCTTATATGGAATGGGAATTTGCATAGGAATTCCTTGAGAAAATTCCCCAGTTATTATTAAATCATATTTTCTATAAGTTTGATGGTGTTGAACTTGAATATATTATACTTTTTTTGACTTTGTGTGAAAAAAATTTTTTAACTTTTGAAATTGGCAATATATTACTTCGATCAAATGAACCTATTTTAGTTGTTCTTATTCCCCCATATCCATATTAAAAACTTTTTCAAAATCAACATCAGACGAACAATTATTGTGCATAAAAAATGAAGAAGGCTTATATATGTTTAATACTGCTGCTGGCCCGATCTCTCGCGCTCATTGTTCGTGTATTGGCGATTCACATTTAAAACAAGATGTTTCACATGAAAAATGTGAAACATGTTGCTGTTAATATGTTAGCAAGACAAAAATAAATGACTTCAAGGATTTTAAAGTAAAACACACAAAAGGTTTGTTTATTATTTAATGATTGATAATATAGTGTTAACTAAGCTCGTTGGAGGTTTATTCTGTTGAAAAATCTGTTGAAAAAAAATTTTTTAATTTATTAAAATAAATGACTCTCTTCTCTTTTTTAACTGAATTTTAACGCTGCAGTAGCAGATAGGCTGCTGCTGCAGTAGCAGATATGCTGCTGCTGCAGTAGCAGATACGCTGCTGCTGCAGCAGAATAAAAGTTGTAACTGCAGTTGAAACACAACGCAACTGCAGTAGAAAAACAACCCAACTGAAGCAGAAACACAACGCAACTGCAGAAATATAAAAAAGTTTTACAGCATATCCCAGCATAAAGACAAAGCGAGAATCTTTGCAAAAAATGTTTACAATTGTTGAAAAGTTTTTTTTATTATTTTGATTAATTTTCAACTTTGGGTCACCGACATATAAATGACCGTTTTCATAATAAGAAGGATTTTCAAACTAGTTGCAATCTTGCCCCTATTTTCCTTAATATTAATTAAATGAAATCTTTTGTATTTTTTCTAGATAAACTAGAGTTATTAAAATGAAAAAACATCTTTATGGCTCACTAAGTTTTATTGGTCTACTTTTATTCGTATTTATTTTAAGCTGTATGTACTGTATATACCACAGAAAATATTCTCATAGTTCCCGTTAGTTTTTCTTTTTTGCAAGCATTTTAACTAACAATTTAATTATTAAGTCATGCGATTTTGATTTTATATGCTTTTTTTCTGTGCAAAAATATTTTTTAAATTTGTTGTTAGTGTATATATTTTGCAATTCTAATTTATTTTAGGTCCTCTTTATCAAGCAGATGAAAAAGACGAATTTATAAAGGAAATAAAAATAGCCACCAACGTTTAATAAAATATTTTTGTTCTTATGATGTAGTTTATTTATAGCATGTGTGTAAAATATAGATATTAATAAGATAATGTATACCAATATATCTTTGAGATCTAAGTAAACATTTTTCTTTTTTTTTTTGCTGTTTGATGCAAGAGTATTTACTTAAACGACTGCATGTGTTTAAACTCGATAAATGAACAAACTCGATAAATAAATAAACTCGATAAATAGATCAGTGATTTCTAGATATCAATCTAGATCATAATTTTCAAATAATAACTTTTGTTGTTGTTGATATTAACATTAATAACACATTCAGTATTCGGGGTACTTCAAAAAGAGACTTTTAAAACGAATTATTTAAAGTATATTTTGAGGAGATGTCCGATACAAAAATCTAACTTGAAACTTCCCAAAGAAATTCCCTAAAAACTAAGTTAGTAAATTTACTTACGGCGTTGTTTTTGCTAATGTTTTTCTTTGTTTAGTTGGCTTCTTAGTGTATTGTCTTACTAGCAATTTGAAAACACCAATATATTTCAAAAATCAAAAGTTTTATTGATTTCTGTAGAGATACAATCATAGTTAGAGAAAGAGAGAGAAAGAGAGAGAGAGAGAGAGAGAGAGAGAGAGAGAGTGAGAGAGAGAGAAAGAGAGAGAGAGAGTAAACTTTGGCATAAAAGAATGTTATTAAGTGCTTCCTCTTTTTTTTTTTTTTTTTTTTGCATTTTTAATGAATTAAGTAACACGGTGAAAGTTATCTACATTGCGCAAAAGTTAGGTTTTAATATATAAACAATTTCTTGCGTAACTCACTCAACTTAAAGTTTGTTTTATGACAAAATTTATCAATTGTGGCAAAAATAAAAACAAATTAATTTTTGCAACAATTGTTGTACAACGAAATAATATAAATGTTGTTCAACATTCCTATAAGTTAGAAACCAGACTTTAATAAAGTTAGAATTTTTACATTAATATTTATACGAAATCGTATCTCACTTATGATATGTGAGGCACTCTGCAAATAAACAAATAATATGAAAAAAATAATGTTTTATAAAGCATATTTTGCATATTTGAACTACACAAAATTGATTTTGTTAACGTTTTTAAAATTTTCTAATTTGTCTACAAAAATTCTTTCTAACTTTATAATCTAAAATATAATAATAGTTATACAGTTTAGGTGCCTAAAACATATTTTTGAGCATTGTTTTGGTCAACTTAATTTTGACATGTCATCATTTATGTGAAAATCCATATTTTTTACATAAAGTATGATATCTTATTATTTTGGTGAAAGATTTCGAAAAAGCTTAGTGATTTTTTTTCATTTTTTCAAAGTCTTCTTTAAAATGATTTTTTTTTTACAATAATACTTTTTTATTTTATTTTTATTCTTGTTAACTATATGATGATATTTATAATTAGATAAATTGAGTACGCATATAAGAACTGCCAGGAACAAGAAGCAAACTCTCTCAGTCTTTCAAGTTAAAAATATATAAAAATGTATATAACAACAATCATAACATAGGTATATCAATTGTTTTAGTAAATCATATGATATTATAAATTTTCAATTAAATTTAAATAAAATTATATTTTTAATATTTAATTAATTATATTTATATAATTAATTATATTTAATTGAATATATAAACGAATAGCTAATTATATTTATATAATTAATTAATTATATTTAACAATATATTTATCATTTAATTTGCAAGTAATTATTACAATAAAACTTGCGAAAAATTAAATAATAAATTTATTGCTTTCATCTATTTTTAAAGTCATTATTTAATAAGAACTGTTTTTTCAATATGGGGGTTATGAACTTGGAATTTCAGAACTGTTTTTTATAAGGAATGTTATTTATCATAGAAATGGTTGTCCATTCGATTAACTAATATTCGTCGATTTGACGTTTTCGTCTGTTCTAAATTTAGCAGTATTTAGTAAACTTAATTATTAGAGCAACAAAGTTAACATTTGAAAACTTAAGACGAATATTTATAAAGTATTTCACTCAAGTTAAGCTAAAATATATAAGAAAAAAAACACTATAATAATGCATTTTTTGAAAGTGTAAATTTAAAAGAATATAAAAATTACAATAGAGGTAACTTCAATTTATATAAATAACCTGTTTTTAGAGATTACAAACCACTTTTGTTGCATTTTTAACCTTCAAACTTAACATTATCATATAGTGCATTTTTATCTCTTTAACTAATCGGTCTGATTGCATGCGTTATCATGAGATATTCTTTTACAATTTTTTGATATTCTTATGCATGTTAAATGTAACAGTTAAAAGAATTATTTTTAAAACACTAAGAGTTAATTGACCTTTATAATTTTTGAAACAATAACCTCACACCCTGAAAATCTGGGACCAAATGCTGAAATAATATCCCATCAAATTCCTTTTAACCAATGATTGTGTATGTTATAAGGTTCTCATAACACTAAAAACTGATATCATAGTTTAAAATAATTTAGCTTGGATATTTTGTGCAGAAAGTTAAATTTGACAGTTATTTAATGATAGATATCAGCTCTTAAAAATACATTTTCCTAGTTTTTAATTATCAAAGTGGTAATTGCTCACACCAAACTTTGTATAGGTTATTTATTTCAACCGATATTTTCAAACATTTTCAAAACAGAGAATTCACTCAGCATATTTCTATATATTGCTTACAAAATTTGCTATGCAAAAAAATAATTTATTTATGCGCGCTAAAAATTTGATTTCCATCATGCTTACGTTTGCCAAAAACCTAAAAGACTGTAAAAAATCCATTTTGCTTAATCTATATAAAAAAAGCAGACAGGCACCCTGAAAACTTGAAAGCCTAATGCTGATGAAAAATCCCATCAAAATCTTTTATAGTGGTGATACTCTATACCATAAAGTATCCATAATGAGATTTGAAAAAGTTCTATTGAAATCCAACGGAGTTAATAACATTTTTCTACAACTGATATTTATCTCAAGTTATAACAAGTTATGACTTCTCCCAAAAAAAATTATTTCACTCAAAAAAGTCTAAATATAAAATAGAATTACACAGAAATCCTGTATTACTTTATTACTCTTTTTTTTAATTAACAAACATATTGGCCGTAAAAACACTGCTCAACAAATAATTCTGGCGACACAACATTTTTCAGATTCTTCTTATTCGAATTTTTGCATCTTGGTCCATCTCCGTGCAGTTGGTTCGCTCTTTTTTGCTTTTGTAACCAACAACACAGTTTAGGAATCGATGAGAGTAATCGGGATGAGAAGCATCTTTTTTGTATCTTTCCCAATGACTTTTGAAATACAGTCCCAGGCTAATTATTTTGATCTTAATAAACTGTAAAACATGATGAAAAACAGCATAAGCCTTTGAAATGACAGAAATCTGGAGCTTTAAAAAACTGGATTCAAAAGTTCTCTGAGGTTTACATGACGTTTTCCTTCTGTACAATAATGAGGATGTTATCGAGCTAGCACAGGAAAATATATTGTGCACCTTTTTTAGCTGCAGGAGTTTGTTGACTTGCTTGGCCTTCATTGATTTGTAGACGGTGTTTCTCTTTTCAATTGCTTTTGGCAATTTACAAATCAAACTATCACAATGTGCTGTTTGCCGTGTGATGATTTTTACATTAATTGAACTAAAATCTACAAGTCATGCTAATTCCAGAAGGCACACAACCAGCACTAAAGTTGAAAGTATTTGAGATCATCTCGTGAATTTTCTTCTGGTAAGGTTCTGTCAATTGCCTGTCTGCTTTTTTTCATACATATTAAAGTTTTTTGCGCAAGAAAATTAGATATATTTTGCATAGACTTAAGCAATAAGTACCAGATAGGGATAAACTGAGTAAATTCTCTCAGCTCACAAATATTGATTGAAATTCCAGATAGGCTCTTTATAAGTACCTATAAAAAATTTAACGTGATCATTTATCACTTTTGAACAACTTCGATAATTAAAAAATTGTAAAACGAGGTGATATCTATTATTAAATAACGGTCAAATTTAACTGCACAAAATATTTAAATCAAAATATCTCTGATGGATTTTAAACTATGATTTCAATTTTTGGTGTTATGAGAGCGTTATAATATACACAACCATTGGTTACAAGGATTTTGATGAGATATTTTTTCAGCGATAGGTCCTAGATTTATAGGGTGGGTAGAGTTAAATGAATTTGATCACGTAATACTAAGAATTTATTTGTTTACAGGTTTTCATAATATTTTCAACAGAAATTTAGTACCATTTAGTACCAAACTTATATTACAAGTTATCATAACATAAAACTTATATTACAAGTTATCATAACATCTAAAGCACTTTTTGAAGGAGAGCTCATTTCATTGGTTTTCCAAAAATAGCAACTTCCTGATACTATAACATTTTTGTAACATACACCTAGTCACAGAGAATAATAATTCCCAGTAGAAATTTTCAAAGTAGAAAAAAGTGCAGTATAAAGTTCTTTGCAATTTTAGGTAAAACTAGAATAAACGGGTATATATATATATATATATATATATATATATATATATATATATATATATATATATATATATATATATATATATATATAGTTCTTTGCAATTTTAGGTAAAACTAGAATAAACGGGTATATATATATATATATATATATATATATATATATATATATATATATATATATATATATATACATATATATATATATATATATATATATATATATATATATATATATATATATATATATATATATATATATATATATATATATATATATATATATATATATATATATATATATATATATATATATATATATATATATATATATATATATATATATATATATATATATATGGCCTAAATTCGTTTTTCATTTAAACTCGGTCTACGCATATGATTCAAACTCGTCTTTCTGTTAAATTCGGTTCTTGAAGAATTGCGGCCCACTCAGGTTTAAGAACCTCGCCGTTCCTTAAGCCTGAGTAGGCCACGGACGGATTTTTGCTAACTTTTTCCCGCCATAGTCTTGTGTGATCTATCACGTATTTAATAAGATATACATTTGATTGAGAAAAATTGTCTGGTTTTTTTTGATGTGGAAATATAAAAAAAAAAAAAAAAAAAAAACTTCTGTGTTGCGAAAGTATATTTCAGAATTTCAGATTTTATTTTTTAATCTTTTTTATTCAAAAAATTTTTAAAGGAAACTTCCGAAACAATAAGAACATTCTAAAACTTGTTCAATATTATTTTGAAATAGGAAATTCTAAATAGGAAATTCCAAAGGAATTTCCTATTTAAAGATTAAAGGTCCCGATTTTTTTTTTATACCTCTTATGCGATGCAATCATAATTACTTGAATTAAAATTTATATATTTTGAAGTTTACTTGTTAACAGCAATGGCAGTTACTTTTGGAATAATAATAATAGCTTACTTTGTGCAATTGACACTTCCTCTCCCCATTGAAAGTCAAATCGAATGCGTAAATAAGGACGAATTTAAAACTTTAGATGGTTCTTATTTACATTGCAAACTTTCTTGTCCGTGTCAAAATGATGATCAAAAGGAGGTCCATATCTCTTATGTCGGATGCCAGAAATGCTGCTGTGGTAATATCGATTGTAAACGTATTGAAAAAGCTCTTCAAGAGAACAACAAAAGTATATTTGTGTTCATGCTTTATGTCATGAATTTTTTATTATTATTTATTATATATTCATTAAAAAAAAAACAACTGAATTATTTAACCCCGCATAACTGTAAAGGTACCAGATATATATGAAGGGCTTATTGTGGAACAATGACAAGCCACACTTTTTTCAAAAATGAGTTATTTTATCGTTTTTACAATCATACATAGTATACGCAATAGCCAAAAAGATATTTAGGCATAATTCTTAATATTGGAGCTATAATTATAAAATCATCTTACTGTAAGCACTGATTTTAAAGATTTGAATAAAACTTAAAAGTCATTTTTTTCAAATATTTGTTTTTGTGGCTTGTCATTGTTTCACAATAAGCCCTTCATATATACACACACACACACAGATATATATATATATATATATATATATATATATATATATATATATATATATATATATATATATATATATATATATATATATATATATATATATATAAATATATATATATATATATATATATATATATATATATATATATATATATATATATATATATATATATATATATATATATATATATATATGTATGTACATCTTAATCTTCAACATTGTCATTAACCAAAATAAATCAAATATTATATCTCTAGTTCATGGGTCTGATCTTAATACCTTCTCAAAGAACTATTATTGGCAAATAAGTTTCATCTAATTTGACTCTTGAATCTAATGGACTTACCCTTTCTGCTATTCCAGTTAATCAGGTTAATTCATTTTTAGATATCCAAATCAATTTGACTTTTGCTGCTGAAGTCCTTTTTTAATTAAACTCTTGTATTTCTTGTTGTCTAGACAACATTCCTTTAATGGTCTAACATAATTGCTTTTACATTATTTGGTGTTTTTCTACATTAATTAATAATATAGAATGCAATCGATTGCTAAGTTAGTGCCTGCCAAGGTTACTTCTCTTTATTTTGCTTGCCATTTTATTTCTTTTGATTCCATTTTCCACCTCATAAATATCTTATTCGCCCCTGTATGAAATAATGTTGTCATTTTTTTGCTGGTTTTTATAATGATGCCATTTCTTTCCTAGACTAGGTCCAAAAACTCTAATAAAAACTAAATTAGATTAGTGTTTTTACTAATTTATTATTGCTCTGTTCTTTTAGAACATTGAGCACTCTGTTTGTTTATATATATATATATATATATATATATATATATATATATATATATATATATATATATATATATATATATATATATATATATATTTATATATATATATATATATATATATATATATATATATTTATATGTATATATATATATATATATATATTATATATATATATATATATATATATATATATATATATTTATATTTATATATATATATATATATATATATATATATATATATATATATATATATATATATATATATATATATATATATATATGTATATGTGTATATATATATATATATATAAATATATATATATATATATATATATATATATATATATATAATATATATATATATATATATATATATATATATAGCATTATGAAAACTTGTCTAAATTACTCAATCGTTGAAATGTTAACTTGCATTCTTATTTTTAAATAGTTTATATAACTAACTCATGTGCAGACACTAAAGTTTATTTAAATATTGTTTTATAATTAAATTTAGCACTTGAATATACACTGCAGGAAAATCAAAATCTGACAGATAATAATGCTAATCTAAAGAAAATATCTGAAGAGAAAGCAATAGCTCTCTATGAAAGCAACAAAAGTAGGATTTTATTTTCACAATATTTTACAATACTTTTTAAACTATTGTTAGTAATAAATGATAATTTTTATAATATTTAGTTTGTTTATGCCTAAATAATATTGTTTATATAAATAATAATAACATAATAATGTATTCTGGTTTTAAGTTTTATTAATTTAACATTTAATAATTTAATAATTTACAAATTAGTTTGTATATTATTAAGTTTATTTTATATTTTACAAACTAATTTGTAAATTAATAAATTATTTTCTTTCACATTATATATATAGTTCGTTGTTATAATAACAGGGATTTAAGAAGGTGACATACACAACGTATATGGTGATATAACAATATAAGGTTTATTTCATGTGCTCATGGTAAATCACAAACAAAATAATTTTGTTTTATAATTTACCATGAGCACATAAAAGCATCATTGATAATAGAGTATTATTAGGTTATCATCCATGGTTTTTATTTGCGTTTTTTTTTTTTTTTCATTTTTTGTCAACCTTGGAAAACAGTGTTTTTTCTATCCATGTTCCAATATCCATCAGCCTTTATGTCTCTCTTTTGAGCAGTAACTCTTCGAAATGAATACTGTTGTTTTAAATTCAAAGTTTTGTAACTATTATTTCAGATGGTTTTATCGATCTTGGCATATATCCTACACCAAAAATAAAAATACATTATAAGAAAAAATTAAATACATTTTTAATTTTTTTCTGCACCTTTTTTATAATCATTACTTTTTATAGCTAAATATCTTTTTCTTAGTATTTAAAAAGAACTGGGTGCCAACTTAGTTTTTTTAAAACATTAGTTACGTTTTCTAATTGTTTTGCCATTGCATCACCAAGTTATTTTATATTATGTTGATTACAGTTTATGTTTGCTATGTTTTTTTACAATTAATTTGAAATGATATGGTCAGTTCTTATGAAAAAAAAAGCTGATTTTTTTTTTGTTAAGAGCACTTAAGCTCTCAAACCAAGAGATATCTCATGTTGCCACACTTAAAGTACTGTATGTTTAATTTAGTATGAATATGTTCACATAAAAGTTATATTAGTGTAATGTTTTTATTATTTTATGATCATTACCATTATTTCATTTATATTATTATGATTTATATAGATAGGTTATTATGTATTAGGCTCTGTCCAACAAAATCCGAAATTTAAAAACTGATGGTTACTATTATGCTTAATTCAGTTAATTTATTAACAATAATATTTTAATATTATATACAAAATGCTCAACTTTCTTTTTAGAAAACAAAGTATTTGCATTCATCATAGCTATTTTGGTTTTATTTATTGCAGCCATCATAATCATAAATCGATGGAATAATGTTCGATGTGAGTATAATATTTAATTTTTTTTACAGCGTTGATTCAAAATAGCTCCAGATTTAAGGGTTTTTGTTCCTAGTATATATATATATATATATAATATATATATATATATATATATATATATATATATATATATATATATATATATATATATATATATATATATATATATATATATATATATATATACATATACATATATATATATATATATATGTATATATATATATATATATATATAAATATATATATATATATATATATATATATATATATATATATATATATATATATATATATATATATATATATATATATATATATATATATATACTACTGATTTAGGTGAGCATAGCCTGCTGCCGGGGGCTTTAATACATACATCAACTGACAAATAGCCTGACTTACAATGGAGTGCTGCTACATTGACTGAGGGTTTAGCTTGGACCAGCAATCTTTTAATTCATTATTCTTCGTTTTTTTCCTCTTTCTAAAAAAGCTATATTGACTTAGATAAGCAAAAAAGTGAGCAAATGTTTACATAAATGCTTATATATATGTATATATATATATATATATATATATATATATATATATATATATATATATATATATATATATATATATAATATAGTTCTATAGATTGTTGCATTTGGGAGTACGGAAAGAAAAAAACGATTCATATGCAAATAAATACGTCACTTTTAATTACTTCTGACTTTCGTCCAACATTTGCGTGTTGTCAGATGTCAAAAAGTTAAAACCATTAAATTAATTACAAGTTAATCGTATTTTAAAAAAACCTCAGAAATGCAAATTTAATTGACCAGAATGTTTTTAAAACATTCTGAATGTTTTTGATAATATAAACAATGTTTTTATCTTTATTTTTTTAGTAAAATGATTTTATTTTTATTTTTTTTAATAAAATGTTTTTGTTTTTATTTATTTTCACTGTAAATCATGCATGTAGTGTTGCTACATCAACTTTCTTATAGCCTGACTCGCAACAGAGTGCTGCTACATCGACTAACAAATTGCCTGACTCGCAACAGAGTGCTGCTAAATTGAATGACAAAT
This sequence comes from Hydra vulgaris, assembly GCF_038396675.1. NCBI lineage: Eukaryota > Metazoa > Cnidaria > Hydrozoa > Anthoathecata > Hydridae > Hydra > Hydra vulgaris. The sequence continues at coordinate 6,790,548 of NC_088928.1, read as the reverse complement.
AGCCTGACTCGCAATGGAGTGCTGTTATGTCAGCTATCTTACAGCCTGACTACAAGGGAGTACTGCTACATCGACTGAGGGTTTGGTTGGGGCAGGCATTCTATCAAGTAATAAAGAAAAAAATTCCGATCTTGCATTTTAACTTTTACTTTTTGTCAACTAAATACGGAAAAACTTTTTGACAACCAGTTAGGGGTTCTGTATATATATATATATATATATATATATATATATATATATATATATATATATATATATATATATATATATATATATATATCGTTTGATTTAGTGTTGTATTATAATAATACACAACTCTTGTTCGTTTAAAAGTGCTCAATATTTAGGAAATTTATTTTGGTTATATATAAATTTCTAAACAGAGCGATTTATAATTATAGTTAAAAACGATAAAGAAAAAACTTTTCATTATGGAACTTTAAGTTTCATGCCTAACGGCAATCATCAGCCATATATTACCTAATATATATGGTAATATATGGCTGATGATTGCCGTTAGGCATGAAACTTAAAGTTCCATAATAAAAAGTTTTTTCTTTATCGTTTTTAACTATATTTATATATATATATATATATATATATATATATATATATATATATATATATATATATATATATATATATATATATATATATATATATATATATGTATATATATATATATATGTATATATATATATATGTATATATATATATGTATATATATATATATATATATATATATATATATATGTATATATATATATATATATATATATATATATATATATATATATATATGTATATATATATATATATATATATATATATATATATGTATATAGTTAAATTATAGGAAGTCGCAAATGTCTCAATTACTGTAAATTTTCACACATTTGTGGAATTTGCAGACACTATTATAAAAAGAATTCTTTAGAAATGATTACTTATGCTTTTTTTAAAATGTTTTTTTAAAAAGGGTATTTAATGTAAATATTATTTGAACTCATTCATTTTTATAGTTTTTTAGGAGAAACTTATTTTCGTGCCTACATTTAGAAATTAATTCCGATTTTTTGTTTAATAAGCATTCTTGATTTGCATGTGTAATTATTTCAAATTTTTTATGTAGGCATAGTATGCATTTTTGGAAATATTGTTATATGCAAGCGCTGTTTTAAGGATGGACCAACTCAGTGTAAGTTCATCAATATTTTTCCCATTTAATTCCCATATATAGTTTGACAGTATTGTGTCTTTTGAATAATTTTTATTTTGAAAGATTGCTTTGATTGGCAAAACGTTATTTCCATTCACCCCCTGTTATGCCAATAAATTGTTTATCAGGTACATTTTTCGAGAAAACAACACGTTTATATACCAAATTTTTTGATAAACAACTTCCACTCATTGGACAATTGATTTTAAGTTTACAATTATAATTTTTCTGTAGATTTTTCATTTAGGATTACTTTTTTGTTTAACAAAGCATTATTATGATCTTTTATAATACTTTCCATATTTTTTGTGCAACTGTAGCTCACTTTAATTGTATTTCGATTAAAAACTTTATGTAATTTATTGGAGGGCAGGAAATGCTTATCGACCAATTTTTAAAACACTTTTCTTATATTAGTGGAAACATTTTTGGTATATGGGGGGTTGAACCATATTACATTTCTAGTTCTATTTCGGTTTTTGTATTCTTTTTTTCATGGTCAAATTTTAGTTTTCAAAACCACTTTTTCTAAGGGCATCTTCAAATATTTGTTTAGAGGAATCGAATACATTTTCATTAGAGGAGTTTTGGTTTAGTCTGTTATTAATTGAAATCGGAATTTGTTTTAGAATTTGGGGTGGATGATTTGAGTTAATATTAATATACAATAATTTATTGTTTGGTTTTTTAAAAGGCTTATATGAATTTTCAGAGAGGTTAAATGTGACATCAAGAAAATTCACAATTTTTAAATTTATGTTTATTTCGATTTGAAAGCCAATATTTTCAAAAGTTTTTATAATATCTTTTCTAATTTTATCGAGCTGTCAACCAGATTTTCTACGCATTACTATTAAACCATTGTCGCGATAAAGGCCTAAATCTTTTAGATTGATTATTTTACTTAATAAATCTAAAATATATAGTCCAACAAATTCACAAATTTCTGCTATGTCATTACTGCCCATTGTTACATCAAAGCAGTCATGTATGTTTTTCTTTTTCTAAGTTTCCTTATTAAAATAAAGTAAGGTTTTTCTACTATGTTTTATTATACGGATTGTGTCATCAGGAATAACTGTGTGGCTTTTTGCAAATTCAATTGTACTATCTAAAATATCTGCGGTTATTGAGAGGTAAAAATCATTAATGTCAAATTGAATAAATGTACAGTCATTTTTATTTTCGATTATGGAGAACCAATTTATAACATCAGTGGTATTTTTCCGCTGTTTCAAATTTAATTTATTTCTAAGAATATTATTAATTTTGTCCAATTTAATTTTGCTTCCATGTCCAATCTCACTCTTTGAGGGAACCAATAACCTACAAGGAAGTTTGTTTTGAAAATTTAGTTAATGGTCTTTTAGTGTTACGAAGGCTTGGGCAGGGGCAGTTGATTCGATTCTGTTATCAAGGTTTATTTTTTTAGCAATACTTTGTGCTTCTAAATTAATTGCGTTTTTCAAATTTTTAGGGGCTTTCTTATGAGAACTAGTAATATTGTCGCGTAAATTTTTTACATAGTTTTCTGTTGTGAGTTGGTAAATGTTATTTGTTTTATCAGCAAATGCCAAAATATTAGGGTTTGATTTAATTTTTTTAACATCTAACTTTAATTCTGTTTGAAATTCGTTTTTTATAGGGCGAAATGTAGAATACATTTTAAAGTTGTTTTAATATATATTAGGCTCATTATTAACATTTGCTGAGCACTCTTAATTGTATTTTAACATTCCGTGTAAATATGGAAACTAATAATTTCACTTGCTTGTTGAAAAATATACCTATACTAGATAAAAAAAGTTATACTTTTCTTTGATTGAAAA
>NC_088928.1:6765000-6782500 GCF_038396675.1 Hydra vulgaris | reverse complement strand
TTATGTCTTAAATGTTTCCTAATGTTATTAATTAGCACTCATTAGTTTATTGACCATAAAACTTCAGACTATAAACACTAATAAGACTAAATAACACATATTAAGAATATTAAATAATAATGTTTGAAAAATTCTTTAAATATTTTTGTTTAATAACTTTTGTTTTTGTTAACTCTGCTAATATTATTATCTTTATAGTACCATTTTACTTTTACACATTTATTTAAATAAAAGATGTATTTATATATTTGATGTTTTTTATTTAAAAATGTATTTTATACGAAAAATAGTTTTACTAAAACTGTTTATAAGTAATTTTTTTAAAGTAGTTTTTATTTGTTTTTATTTAGAATCTTTAAATTTCAAATAAAGTTCAATAAAAAAAATTTAACGTTTTTGATTTAGTTTTGTAGGCTTTTTGTCGACTTGTTTTTGATTTTTTGATTTTTATATTTTGTACATCAGATTTTTTCTTTTAATTTTGTAAATTTATTTTAAATGAATAAGTTAAAGCTTTTTAATACCTGTTGTAATGTATAATAGTGTTTAATACTTGTTTTTATATGCCAGTCAATTTCATAGGTTGCAGGATCCTAACCAATATTATGGGTTAGCATTTTGATTCCGTATTTACTTTTTAACATTATTTTTTTATTTTACAAAGAAACATAATTTTTAGACGATACTTCGTTTGACTTTTTTTTTCCTGTGAACTTGAGGAAGTCAGACGAGAGAACTTTGGTAATTTAAAAAATTAATAATGTCGAAAAATATTTACGCTTAGCAACTTTAAGGACGGGGGTAACAAACTTTTTAAAAACCAAATATTAACCATTTTCAACAAATTATTCACCATTTTACCAAATTTAAGATACGTCAAATATTTAATTATAAATTCATTTTATTTTTTACTCATAAGTAGCGGCAAAATTCAGTCAGATTAACTTCAAATTTAATTTATTAAATTTTAAGATTTTTGTTTTGCTTTTTATATACTCATAAGTTTTGGTGTACTTTTTTATTGCAACATGGTATCCAGTTTTTAATAAATGGATGATAAGTTGTTTGATTTTTATTGCAAAAATCGCGATATTTCATTGCTTACCAAAAAAAGGTCACAACCTTCTGAGGTTTTCTTACCTACTAGTTCATTTAACGTGTGGATTTTATATCTTCATGATATCACACAAAAATATTCATCCTATCATAATGATCCTATGAAAATTAATCTTTGAGATAATAAAGGAAAAATAACAGTGGCTGACCTAAATATAGAAAAAATCATAAATGAAAAGCTAATTTATTCAAACAAATATGATTGTATTTGTAAAACATACTATACAAATGTAAAAAGAATATTAACAAAAATATAAAAAAATATAAATACCATATCATAAGGTTGTGAAATTCTTAAAGAAAACTCACTAAGAATATTGATATCTACACCAACAACAGAAGTAACGGATTGTGGAATATTTTCGAACAAACGAATGAAACGTGATCAAAGACTATTTTCGAACAAAGAAATTAAAGCTTGATCTTTCTTTTATTATATTTTTCATCATTAAAATCATCATCTGCTAAGGAATGAAATTGACCAAATGGTCTATCAAGGTAGCTTTTATAAATTTTTTATAGTTCTTTGTGAAAGTACCAATAAATTGATCTAACATTAGTCATAGTTGTAGAAATGACTAAAGTTTTTTTAGCTGGATAAGTATTTAAAAGAATATGTTGAACAACTAGGTAAAAAAATTTCTCTGGATCTCCTGAGTCAATATGTATTAGGCTGTATTTAATATTTCTTCTTTCTGGTGTAAATGATATAATAACCAAATTATGCATACAAAGATTATCAAATATAAAGTCAGCAGTACTTTTAGCTGCAGTTGCTGTCATTGCCAATACTGGAATTCTTTTAGGAACAAGTGGTCGCAATTCGAGAGTCTATTATATTGAGACCGAAATGCATCTGATTATGCACTTGAACATCCCCTTTAACAATCACAGACAAATATTTGGCGTTTGCGGCACAATACGAGTAAGACGTATTCTTTTTTTGAGTATAACTTTATTTACAATAAAAATGGAAATAAAAATTAAAAATATAGAAAAAATTATCACAAGTAAACAAAAAAAAAGTATACTGGCAGAAACGGAGAGATTACTCAAAGATCATGAAAAAATCTTCACTACAATAATACGTTCGAACTTCAAAATAATAACAGCAAGGTTAGACAAAATGGACACTGAAATGAACAATAACAAGTTAAATATCAGAAGAGTTGAAAACGAAGTTGACGAAATAAAAGTCAGCTTAAATTTTCAAGAAGAAAAAGCTAGGGATGAATTTATTCATATAAAAACAAAATATGATAATGAAATTTTGATGTTGAAAAAAAACAACTATTGATTTAGAGAATCGCTCGAGACGTAATAACTTACGTATCGATGGCATAAAAGAAAACCCTGAAGAAAACTGGAGTGGTTGTGAGAATGTTGTAAAAGACATCTTTAAAACAAAACTAAATATATTAAGTGAAGTAGTTGTGGAACGAGCGCACCGAGTCGGTGCAGTTTAAGATAATAAAACACCAAAATCAATCGTTTTAAAGCTTTTGAATTATCATGATAGAAATAAAATATTAAGCTCAGTAAATAAACTTAAAAGAACCGGCATTTATATTAATGAAGATTATGCAAAAGAAACGATGTTAGAAAGAAAGAAGCTTTCTTTCTAGAAATGAAGAAGTTAAACGGTTACGAAACGAAGGTAAATTTGCAGTTATTAAATTTGATAAAATTTATTGTAGAGATTTTTGAAAGTAAACGCGCGAAGTTTTATTAAGCGAAGCGCTATTTTAACGATTTTAAATAATGACTAACTTAACAATAGATTTTGAAAAATTACACTTTAATGTTTTCAATTCAGCAAATGTTTTACTTAATGATATTTTTGACGCCGATTTGCATTTTTTTAACGAAAACAATTTTAGTTCATCCTTTTTTGAAATAAAAACTTTTAAAAGTGAACTAAAAACCTTGAAGAGTAATTTTACTGTAATACACATTAACATAAGAAGTATAAATAGCAACAAGGATAAGCTAAAACATTTTCTTATCAAATGCGATTATTTATTCAGTATGATATGCCTAACAGAAACGTGGTGTTCTGTCGAATCATGCAGAATAAATTCAAGTTTAGAAATTCCTAACTACAAATTATTATCATCTGAAAGAAAAACTAACAAAGGGGGAGGTGGAATTATAACTTATATTAGGAATGATCAAATTACTAAAATAAGAGATGATCTTTCGATCTCAGATGCCGATAGTGAGGTTTTTACAATTGAAATAACTAGCAATAAATCAAAAAACATACTGGTCTCCACATGTTACCGGCCACCTGAAGGTGATTTATTTAAATTTTCCAATCATTTAAAACAAATTTTTATAAAAAACAACAATAAGCAAAAAAAATATTCTGTATTGGAGACATAAACATAGATTGTTTAGAATATGTTAAACATGCCAATACCAAACTTTTTTTTGACGAAATGCTTCAACATTACATCTTCCCAATTATTAACAAACCAACTCGAGTAACTCCAACTTCAATCACTGCAATAGACAATATATTAACTAATTCATTATTTGATACTTCTCTAAAGGCAGGAATAATAAAGGCAGATATATTTGATCATTTTCCTATTTTCTTCTCCTTGACACAAGATATAAAATCTAATAATAGTTGTAAAATTAAAACTTATAAAAGAAAAATCAACAAATTTGCTATTCAACAATTTAAAGACTCACTGTCGGCAGAAGAGTAGGATAAGGTATACCATGAATGCAATCTTAGGCACACTAACTCTGCTTATAATAACTTCGAAAAAATTTTCCTATAAAACTATAATATGCACTTCCCAATTAAAGTAAAATTAATAAAAGAAAAACATTTAAAATGTCCATGGATCACCAAAGGTATTAAAAAATCCTCAAAAACAAAAACAAAAACTTTATAAGAAATACTTAAAAAATAGAAATGAGGCAAACTTAAATGTTTACAAACAGTATAAAAACTTGTTTGGAAAAATTAAAAAAAATTCAAAGAAAAACTATCACTCAAATAAAATAAAAAACACAAATGGTGACATTAAGAAAACTTGGGATATCATGAAAGAAATAATTGGGATAAAAACCTGCAAAATAAATAGATTACCTGCTCAAATTGTCATAGATAATAAAGAGTATGACAATAATAATGCAATTTCAGAAAAATTTAATAGTTTTTTTTGTTAACATAGGCCCAAATTATAAAAATAGCTTTAAAAGTCAATTGTCTAAACAACTCATTTGAAACTTATCTAACAAGTGTCAACAACGAATTAATATTTAAAGAACTAAAAATTGATGAACTCGAAAGTGCAATAAACTCTCTTAAAACAAACAAGTCTCCAGGTATAGATGACATTTGCAGTAATATCGTCGTCAATGTCTTTTCGAAGATACGCAAACCTATTTTCGAAATATTTAAGTCATCAATTATAACAGGAAATGTACCAGATAAATTAAAAGTAGCTAAAATTGTACCTATTTTTAAAACCGGTGAAACATTTCTAATAAACAATTACAGACCAATCTCAATACTCCCTATCTTTTATAGAATACTTGAAAGAATAATCTACAATAGATTATATGAATACCTAATTCAAACAAGTTCTTAAATAAAAACAATTTCAAGCACAGCACTCAACAGAACATGCAATTTTAGTTTTAGCTAATAGTATAAGTGATTCTTTAAATAAAAAGCAATTTGTATTAGGAACTTTTATAGACCTATCCAAAGCGTATGACACAATTAATCATGATATCTTACTAAAAAAAAGGAAAAATACGGAATAAAATTTTTTAGCCTAGATTGGTTTAAAAGTTATCTGTGCAACAGACAACAATGTGTTATTTAAAACGATAATAAGTATTCTAAATTACTAAAAATAAAATGCGGAGTTCGCCAAGGTTCCATTCTTGGTCCTCTTTTATTTTTAATTTATATTAACGATTTTCCACAATTACCAAAAAAACTCGATGCAATAATGTTTGCTGATGACACAAATTTTTTTTATTCATCAGCATCAATTGAAAATCTCTTTGAATCTGCAAATGATGACCTTGAGAATCTAAACATTTGATGATGACCTTGAGAATCTAAACATTAAATGATGACCTTGAGAGTCTAAACATTTGGTTTAAAGTAAATAAATTATCTTTTTATCAAGAAAAAACAAAATACATCTTGTTTCATTCCAACCAACAAAAAACTAAAATACCAAGCATGCTACCATTACTAAAAATTGATAACATAAACATCGAAAGAACTGAAACTATTAAATTTCTTGGGATAATCATTGACGAAACGATTTCTTGGAGAGCCCATATAAAAGCATTAAACACAAAAATATCAAAAAGTGTCGGCATACTTTTCAAAGTCAAAACTATACTTTCCCAGGAGAATCTGAAAGTTCTCTACTTTTCTTATATACAAAGTTATCTAACATATGCTAATATTGCCTGGGGAAGTACAAATAAATCTAAATTAAGTTCTCTATATACACACCAAAAACACGCATCAAGATTGATTTATAATAAAAATAAATTCACTCATGCCGATCCTTTACTTAAAAACTTGAATGCTTTAAATATCTATCAAATTAACATCTACCAAAATGTTTTATTTATGCTCAAATATAAGCTCGGACTTGTGCCAACTCATTTTACTAATAACTTTTTTCAAACCAACGCCAACAGATATATCACAAGAGGAACCGGAAACTTTACATTGCCTATAAAAAAAACAAAATTTTCGAGATTTTCAATTGTATACCGTGGCCCCTATTTATACAACAAAATAAAACCTCAAAATATAGAACTTACTAAAGTGGATCTTATTGCCCTGAAGAAAAAACTAAAAGATCTCATAATTAACAAAACTAATTTTATCGATATGTATTAAATATAAAAGAACAACTATTATAATAAAATGTTAAAAGAACAATTTAAGCTATAAATATAAATAAAAAAGAAATAAAACATAAATTAAAAAAAAAAAAAATGTTAGCAACTATACATAATAAAATATTACTGAACAGTAGACCTCAAAAAATGTGTGTCTTTACTCTTTAAATTTTTAGTTTATTTTGTATTTTAAAGGTTCTCAATGAAAAGACATTTCTTAGTCTTCTGCGAGTTTCCTTACAACTACATAGTACTACTAATATATGTTAATATATATTTTCAACAAATAACATATATTTTAAACGACAACGACAAGCAAGTCCCTAGTAGCCCTGTGGTGCGACGGGCTTGCGCATATTTTTTAAATGCATGGGTTAATAGCCAGCACTTTATATTATAAACTACGAATTTTTAAGTTTATTATTTTAACTCGCATAAGTTAAAATGTTAAACGCGCATGCGTTAACGCTCTTTAGACATTGTAAATATTTGTGGTGGACATTTATATAAACCGCAGACATGAAAATATTATTTGTTTTTGAAATATATAATAATGATTGTTGTAAAAAAAAAAAAAAAAAAAAAAGAGGTATGAATAAAATCATGTAAATCACAAAATTTTACTTATATAATGCTATAGGTAATGCATTTATTTTTTCTTTCAATGAGCAAAGGTTTTTAATTTAAAATAATTTTATGTATTACAAGATGGTCTGACATTAAAGTTGTAAACATCAATGTATACTTGACGTAGCAAATTTATCTATATAACAAAATCACTTACCACTTTTTCACACAATGACTTTCATCGATTGCAATTGCAACAAGTTTCTGATTCAAGGCAGAGTCATTGACAATTGATCTTTAAGTTGTTAGAATGGCTTAAAGTGAACAAAATATCACGTTTGCTTAATAGTAATTTATCTAAAAAATAACAAAATATGCTTTTAAACAATAAGCAACATAATTCAAAAAAAATTTATTTGAGGCAGGGATGGATGCAGAAAATTATTTGGTACGTCCAAAAAAAAAGAAAAAAAAAAGGTCCTCTAATTCTAAATGTTCTGAATTCTAAGAACATTCAGGACTTTAAGATTATGGTGTAAGGGGCCCATCCCCCATGGATCCTGGCTGATACCCCATTATAAAGTTATACTATTACACATTACTGTTTCAAATTTATATATTCGTTATTTAAAAAATTCTTTACATTAGGTATTATAATATTATAATGAACAGTCGTGATGTAACAGCTGCATGTTTCAGAAGCAAGATATCCCTGGTTCAAAGAAAGCTTTGGTAAAGAAGGAGGCACGAATTTCCTAGTAAATCCTCTTCAGCTACGCTCTGTGATAAGACTGTTACAACTAAGGGCACCTAAAAGCAAAACAAAAAAATAATCAATATGGAGTTATATAAAAATATATTTACTGTCACATTCTAGTATTCCAGTTAGCTAAAAAAAAAATTGTAAACCCAACTTCATTCTTTTCAACCTTGCTGATAAACAAATCTAAAAAAAATAAAATCATAACATTTGTAATCATAACCCAAAACTTTAAAAGAATGAACCGCAACAAAATCGATACAGCTGAAGGTAACAGCAAAAAACATTGTATGCCAATAATTAGTTCATGCCAAATTATGTTTTATAAAAATGTGTGGCTATGAAAATAGCCTTTTTACCTAGCGGTAATGAATTTTTTTTTTTTAATTTTTTTACTTTTTTTATTTTTTATTATTTATATATTAATTTTCTATATTTATTTTTTATTATTCATTTAAAACTTAATCTACGAATAATAATTGCAAATTTATCAATAACTTATTCGATATCTTTTACTGACTCTGTATGAATATTCATCAAAGCTAAACCATTTAAGCGTTCCTCTACCATTGTGCTTCGCGTATAATTCTTCAGGCGCCGAAGCGAAGAAAATGTGCGCTCACATTCACATGAAGTTAAGGAAAGGTAGCAAGTAATTGTAGAATAACTTTTATGTTCTCAAAGCCAGGAAAATTTATTGCTTTTAAATTCTCAGTAATATTAGAAGGGACATTACCTTCAAAATTTAACCAATAAGCTTCCCATAGGTCAAGCTCTCCAGGTAAAGCTAGTGAATTTGGTAAATCTGCCCTGTAAAATTCACTAAAAGGTACAATCTTTCCAACTAGTGTCACGAGAACTTCGAACTTCTGAAATCATTTTAGTAGGAACTAGGACAAGCGCTTTATAAAATTTTATGGTAGTGTTGTCAGACCTTGTGCCTAGTTCAGTACTCAGATGGTCTAACAAAGGAGTTGTGATTGCTATTTTAAAATAATCAGAAATACATTCCGAAGGAGCATTATTTCTGTTTTTTGAAATAAATGAAGTTCTTGGCTTAGCTTCAGTAACATTTAGCTCATGGGTTATTTTTAGAGCTTGTTCATAGCATGGTGTTGATCAGCTATACTTCTAAGCGAAGATATGACATCTTTTTATGCCCGAATAAGATTTAAACCATCATAAATATCATTACTCTTTGACTGCAACATTCGTGTTACTGGAAGAGTAATGTCAAAGACATTTCTTGTTATACATAAAGCAACAATAAAGTCAAAACCTCTTATTAACTTCAGACGCAAGGATGCACTGGAAGACATTGAGTGATTAAAACTCTTATTAACATTTAAAGACATTTCTTCAAGACAAGACACCAAAGGAATAAAAAGTCCTTGAAAAGTATTGAAACCATTAACTTTTTCTACCCAACGTTTTCTGCAAACATCTTTCAATTTTTTTTTACCAGCAACTGGATCAGTTCTTTCAATGTGCTCCTCTAAATTTTGCCTTGTTGGTGAAAGATTAAAAAAGTATGATACATCTTTAACATGCGCCAGAAGATTTTTGACATATTGAACATTGCATGATGCCTAAATGGCTAAATTAAGTCTATGACTGTAACAATGAACATATATAGCTTTTTCATGAAGATTTAAAACACGAGATGAACCCTTTGGTGTGTCCAGACATTGCCCCAGCACCATCATAAGACTGTCCTATACAATTCATGATATCCAACGAAAAATCTGAAATACTTTTTAACAAAACACTAAATAATCCTTGACCAGTGACACCGTTAGTGCAATGTAAGAAACTAATAAATTCTTCTCTTATATTGAACTTGGAATCAATAAATCGTATTACTAATGATAGTTGTTCTTTATTATTACTGTCTGAGGCTTCCTCAGCTATAATAGAAAAATACTTAGAGTTTTTAATTTCTCCAATTATTGCGTCAGTAACAACTTCTCCACAACACTTTATTAGTTGATTTTGTGATGTCTTAGATATGTAGGAAGCCGTTTGTTGATAATACTTGAGATGATCTTCAAGAATTTTATCACCAGCTTCAACACGGAAATGTAGCAATTCAATAAGATATCCTGAAGTGTGATTAGAAAATTCACCATTTTCAGGATGAAACTTAGAGTCGTCTCTATGGCCACGTAAAGAAAGCCCAAGACGCCCACAAAGAATAATTGTTTCAATAATAGGTTGCAGTAACTGTCGATTTTTAGAAATCTGTGATTGAACTATTTTTTGAGATATAATGTCTATTGATTCTGTTTTACAAGACCAAATCGATGATAATGAAAATAAAACTTGAGCAGTTTTTACATGTAAACCTTTATTTCTGCAGACAAACTTATTGTTTTTGCCAAACACATGTTTCTGAAAGTAATAAGAAGCATCATTCCAGCAATCATAAGGCTTACTACATAATCTTTCAGCTAAACTACTTTTAGATGGAGAAGTGTGCCTAAAAATTACACATGGTAAACAGAAAGCTCCATCAAATATATTTGAGTATGTAAGCCATGGAAATTTTTCTATCCATATAAATTGAAAACTTCGTCCATTTTTATTTTTAGGAAAAATAAATTTCTTACTAGGAACAAAAATTGAGGTAAATAATCTTAAATCATTAACTATACTGTTATTCCCAGATAGACATAAGGAGATAGAACTGTGTAGATAGTTTCCAGTTGTTTGAGACCTAAGATATACCTAAAATATAACAATTAAACAATTTTAATAAAATTTATTATGTGTATTTTTAAGTTTTATATTTATTACTTTTATATTTATTACTTAAAAAAAACAATACATTGTATCAATAACAAAACAATATAATAAAAATATCAGTACCTGAAAACAAGAAAATTGCCATTATGTTTTTCTTTGAAAATCTTTGGAATAAAGATTTCATAACTTTTAAGTGTCTCATCTTTAAAAGAGTCAACATTATTGGCATCTTTAAAAGAACTGACATTCGTTTCCAACTTTTTTTACAGGAAATTAATTTTATTTTGCCATTTTGCAGCATTGCTGTTTTGACTTCGTTATTAAGCTTCGTGATTTCAATTTCAAGCGACATTTTGAATATTTAGTAATTTGATAACTTTATTCCATTTATAAATTTTGTAAATTTTATATATTTCAATTATATTTTATTTATTTATTATGTCAAAGAGAACGTCCGACAATTTTTTTTTATCAAATAAATCATATATATAAAAAATAAATTGCGAAGACTAAAATTTAAAAAAAGATACACTATAATCATATAAAATTGGGGACGTCCATTGGTGTATTGTATTGTGTATTTGTTATTATAATTTTTTTCACCTCGTAATAACCGTATAACAAAAGGTTTTAATAAATATTTAACTTAGGGTGTATGCCGAAAGGGACATCCAAAATTTATTTTAAATAAAGAGTTCTATTAATAATTTTTTTAACAAATTAAATCCAAAATTAACAACAATTTTCATTTTATAGTGAAAAAAATTGGGAGCGTCAATTAATGTTTTTCAACAAATAATATTTATCAAAAATCGTTTTGACTTCCGGTTCACAACCATTTTTATGTAAACTTTAAATCTCGCTTAAACAACTCGTTTTAACAAGAACCCGTTACGCTATAAATATAACTGACTATAATTTTAACCCGATTCAACAAAACTGCAATATTATTTATAATATTAAAAAATATATAATTTGAAATGCAGTATATTTTAATAGTAACTTATTATTTGAGCATTACCTTTTTTTCTCAGACCAAAATTATATTTCTGATATTTTTGGGTACGTCCACAGACGTACCAGACGTCCCCTAGATCCGCCCCTGTGAGGCATGTCTAAATTCAATATCAGAATAATATAAAATTTCATAATAAATGCTTAGCGCATTAAGAATTTATAATGAAATATCATAATGAATGCTAAATGCATTTAGCATTAAAACTTTCTCAATAAAGGATTAATTATTTCGCATTAACTAAAAATTATTTTATATGTTCTCTACAGAAAATCGAATTCAAAATTCCAAAATTAATAAACAACATTTCAGAAAAAAATGTATGATTTCTCAGGGTAGCGACCAAGCAAAAACTAGACCTTTTCTATAGAAATGGAAAACTTTATTTGGTAACTAAATTTAGCAACACACTTCTTAAACTGTATTCTTTTTGCAGATGACTCCAATCTTTTTTATTTCCACAGAAATATTAAAACACTTTTTGAAACAGCTAACGAAGAGTTGGGTAAGGTTAATGAATGGTTTACAAGTAATAAACTGTCTCTAAGTGTGGATAAAACCAAATTTATTTTATTTCATAAAGTAAATAAATTAGGAAAAATTCCCATTAAACTCCCAAATCTAATAATCAATAACGCTAACATTAAAAGAGAAACTTCAGTTAACTTTTTGGGCGTAGTATTAGATGAACATTTACGTTGGAGTGATCATATAAAAAGCATTGAGAAAAAATTATCAAAAAATATTGCCATGATATACAGGGCTAAACCATTTCTAAATTATAAATCTTTAAAAAGTTTATATTATTCTTTCATTCATTGTCATTTGATTTATTGTAATATTGCATGGGCAAGTACAAATCATATAAAATTAAAAAAATTGTACAGTAAACAAAAACATGCCTGCAGAATATTATTTGGAGCTGATAAAATTGTACCATGCGAGCCTCTTCTGCGTAAACTGGGCGCATTAAATGTTTATAAAATAAACTTACATCAAATTTTAATGTTTATGTATAAGACAAAAATGGGACTATCTCCTAAAATATTTCAGTCCTATTTTGAAAAAGTAGAGCATAAAAATCCGACAAAATTTTCAAATAATAACTACATTATCCTTAAATATAATTCAAAACAAATTACATATTCAATTCAATATCGTGGACCTATTTGTGGAAAAAGTTTCCTAATATTGCAAATACGAAAAAAGTTAGTATACATCAGTTTAAAAAAGAATCGAAACAGGTGTTATTACTAATGGATTTTAATATATCCGATTTTAAATGCCTCTATTAAACTAAAATTCAATTATTTAAAATATGCCACAGAGTTTATCAATTTTTGTTTGTTTGTTTTTTCATTATTTCAGTTATGGTGTTTCCTCTTAACTATTAATGAGTTGTTATTTATTTTACTTTTAATTAAATTGGTTAAAAATATATATATATATATACATAAAACGGTTTTTTTAAATTAAGTACTCTTTTATTTTGAACTTTTTGTTCTTTATTTAAATATTACTTTATTACAAATTGTTATAAATTTTGTTTTCATATTACTCAACAAATACTTTGTATAATATACGTATATAGTGTGGCTCTTGAAAATACGTGCTCTTTAATTAATTAATTTATTTTTTCTCACATCTTAAATACATACTCATATCGAATACTATCAGGTGCTTGTCCTTCTCTTAACAAGTTTAAAGTGATAGTAAAAAAGGGTAAACATTGGAACACAATTGATTTTCACTGCCTGTTGGTTGGCAAACAAAACGCAATTCCTGAAAGCTATTGAAAATTCTTTTTGTTAATCCTTAAAAGATTGAATACAAAATAACTCACAAACTATTTTAAAAGCATAGTTTACATTATCCCTTTTGTTTGTCATGTAGCTTCTGAATAGCGCTGCTAATTTAATTAACTAAATTTTAGCGCATTTTTAAAATAAACCCCCCCGAAACTTTAAGATCATTATTGTAAGAAAGATTAGGCCGCAGGAACATATTTGTTCCGGTAAATGATAAGTTGCATTAGCGCAAAAACCAATGTTTTCTCGTCTGACTTCCCTAAGTTCACGAGAAAAAAAAATCGGGCGAATTATTGTCGACATAATTTTATGATTTAAATAACTATAATTGATATGAAAAAATTTCCTAATGGACTAATATCGGTGTTTAATATACATCATTTTTATTTAAGTTTTTTGCTTTTATTAATATTTTATTTATAAATGTTAAAGAGTTTTATAAATTTCGATCAAACTGTGAAAACTGGAATTTTTTTTTTCATAGAGAATATTTTCCTGTATTTTACTTTCCTAGATAGGGAAATTTGTTACACTACTTTTTCCTTGGACCTACACGCTGTTGAAGGGACGAGCGTTTTTGTGCCTAAACTGTGTTTGTAGTTTCTGTTATTATAATTGTTATAATTAACTTTTATATATATTATATATATATATATATATATATATATATATTTAAATGTATATATATATATATATATATATATATATATATATATAAGTGCCCCACTTATTTATATATATAAATATTTATATATATATAGATATACATATATATATATATATATATATATATATATATATATATATATATATATATATATATATATATATATATATATATATATGTATATATATATATGTATATATATATATATATATATATATATATATATATATATATATATATAAGTGCCCCACTTATATATATATATATATATATATATATATATATATATATATATATATATATATATATATATATATATATATATATATATATATATATATATATATATATATATAAGTGCCCCACTTATATATATATATATATATATATATATATATATATATTTATATGCATATATATATATATATATATATATATATATATATATATATATATATATATATATATATATATATATATATATATATAAGTGCCCCACTTATATATATATATATTATGCCCCATATATTAAACGTAATTTAAAAGTGCCCCACTTATGTATATATATATATATATATATATATATATATATATATATATATATATATATATATATATATATATATATATATATATATATATATATATATTATATATATATACATATATATATATATATATAAGTGCCCCACTTATATATATATATATATTATGCCCCACTAAATATAAGTGGGGCACTGTTATACACTTGATTTTTACTTCGTAACAATTTTTTTAATATGCCTCTTATTTAGTCGATTGTTTTAATTTGTAAAATAACTTATACCTACAAAATTACGTTTAAGATTTAACAAAATATAACAGGTTAAACTTTATTATTTTGTCTAAATCTTCCCTAAACATACGCGATCGCGTTATTCTGTGCGTCAAATGTGCACGCTAGCACACGTAAAACTTTTTTAATATGCCCAAAAACAAAAAGTGAAAATATTAAATGGTTTTTACATTTTAAGATACTAACATATTACGTACGACTGTTGGCAATGCTTTGATATTTTTTATAATTTGCGAGAAAAGGGTCAAGAAATTCAAGCAAATTTTATTTAACATTGGGTTTATTTGAATATAGATGAATGGTTTGTTTAAAAAATATAAACGTGAAACTTTTTATTGGCTAGTACTTATGTTCATAATTAAATCGGTTTTTGTTAAAAGGGCGTAAGTCAAGTATTTATTAAGAATGAGTTTGATATGGTTTTTTATTGTTTGAAGATAGACGCAGTGATTTGTGTTTGCAGCAAGTTTCTAAATGTATCCATAACGACACAATAAACTAGCAAACATCATAGTTTTTGTTAAAAGATTTTGACCCAAGTCGGATGCCGAGTGACGCTCCTTTCAAAAATCAAAGAAACTTCACATAAGGACCAAGTCTATGAGAATCATATCGATAAATAAACTCCAGCTAAACGTCCTAAATTTCATAGCTGGTGAATCAGAACATACATTGTTTTAACATTACAATTGCAAATTAAACATTGTCAAGTCTCGTGTATTGGCATTATAGCAATGTCAGTTAAAAATTTCAGCAACTGTTGCTTTTATTTAGTTTATCAATGCTATACAACATGTAGTCTATATGTTGTATCAATAGTCATATTATATAGTGTATATATATATATATATATATATATATATATATATATATATATATATATATATATATATATATATATATGTATGTAACATATAATCTTAGTGTTGCCTATATTATTGATAGTACATTTTTTAACCTTGAATTATAAATTTAACATTCAAATTTGCAATATTGACATTATGGGAATGCGAACTTTAAAAAATATATTTACTTTATTTGTTCTACACAACTTAATCTATCATTAAAAATTCTAATGTAGATTTTCGATTGTGCATGCTAATTTATTTAAAACAACTTTTTATTTGGAAGGTATTACATTTTGTTTGAGCCTATGTAAGATATAGATTACAGAGATACGCCTAGCAATATTTTTAAGATTTAAAATACTATATTCACACAGGCCCACGCTCTTTCTCAGGTGTTTTGAGAAATGTCTACAATCAACGGGAAAAGAAAACTGTTTTGACATTTTTAATATCTTTTATAACATTAATTGCAACAAGTTTTATTCACATATTGAAAACACGAGACACCTGATGCTGTTAAAGATGAAAGCTATGCTTTTTCTTTAGTATTTAACTTCATGAAAACAATATCCCATTCAAAAATGCCAGTACAAGATCTTTATTACTTACGGCAGTCACAATTAAATGTGTTTGGCATCCATAATATCAAATAAAATACTAATAGTTTTTATTAACATCATAAAGGGGTGACAAAAAAGGACCTAATGAGGTTTGTTCTCTATTGTTATACAGAACTTAGGCAGTTTTGTAATAATTGTAGCGGACATAAGAAGAACCATTCTTTGTCCGGATTTTGCTTTTTTCTTACGGATGACGGATAATTCGACAAATATACGCAGTACATTCCGGTCTAATATCTAAATGCCTGAGAGCACATGACCGCATATACACTGTAAATAAAGTTTCGGAGTACATTAAATAAAGCACAACAATATTGAACAAGTTTACAGTTTGTGAAATCTTTTTTACAGAAATTTTAGACTACAGAGCATGGATGAAAACCTACTACAATAGGTCTTGCATTTTACCAGAAACCAAAGTGAAAAAGGTTAGAAAAAATGATGAGGGTTAGGGTTCAAATCTGTTTCTGATAAGTACGTTATTTTAGTTTATATTTAGAAAACTAAAGATAGGATATGTAGAAGAGTATTTTTCATTAACAGTCTGCTTCCCCTTTTCACTTGTCTAAACGCAGGCTGTTCAAACGCCCACAGTTCCAGTCTACCCTCCAAAGAAAGTACCGATAAAAAAGCAAAAATAGTTGCCGTTGAGAAAATGATGAACTACATCCTAGTTCATCATCAAGAGTGTTACAACAATATCAGGAGTTGGCCAACAACTGAAGGCAAAATTGCTTATAGTGACATTATTCCAGAATTGAGTCTATTATAATAATCATCTTTTAAGTTACGTTTGTTTTTTGCTTTGTAATATTTACTAAATATGTTCAGTATAGTTGCATTAATGAATAAAAGAACTATGAGCCTTTAAAACTTGACATTTTCTTTCAAATGTTTTACATTCATTTTCTTTAGACTTTGTTAAAAAGGCAATTTTTTAGATATATTTGCACTCTATTTATTAAAAAGAACTGTGCTGACCTTTATAAAACTTTACTAATATTATAAAACTTTTAACAGTAAAGATCCCTTAAGATTTCAAAAATTTATGGTCATAATTTTTTTGTTTTTACATACTTTATAGTTAAGTATATACTTTGATATTTGTTGACGAGTTTGTTTATGTCGATTTTTTACCAAAAAGTTTATTTTATTATTTTAAGTCGAAAATCTTTTACCATTTTTAATCTGCATCACAGTACGGGGGTCCGAATTAGAATAACGGAGGCTACGTCACGACTTACTTTTGGAAACAAATATTTTTGCATCAAAAGCAACTATTGGTTACATTTTTTTTTATTTTTATGTTGTTTCTTATGGGTTTTTTTTTTATGTTTATTTTATTCTCAATAACGAGGATATCTGTCGACTCCTTGATTAAGAAAGTTTAGAAAATAATTTTTTATTAAAGTATATTGTCTTTATCTTTAAATTTTTACAGAAATACTGTTCCCTAACTATTTCAAATTCTTTATTTTTAACTTCTTATACTTCTACACTAAATAGACCTATCCCAGTGGGCACAAGAACGTTTTGCAAACGTTTTTTAAAGGTCCCGTGAAACGTTTTTTAATGGTTTTTTGAACGTTCATATGAAACGGTGACCGGACGTTTTCCTAA